>NC_139697.1:14720254-14730254 GCF_964188405.1 Protomyctophum parallelum | reverse complement strand
GCCAGAAAGATTGCAGAGGTTTTCCTACTTGAGACATAATTGCGTGCGTGCATGAGTGCGTGCGTGTCCACCCATGGGCTGCCCATATACGGTATATATTGTTTGGCAGCAGAATCCTCTTATCTCCATGCATTGCATGTTGGGACGGCGGTGGCTCAGGGGTAAAGTGACCGGATGGGAACCACGAGGTCCCCAGTTCGATCCTGGGCTTCCCCAGAGTTAGTGTCCAAGTGTCCTTCAGCAAAATACTCTGAACCTATAATCGCTCCCGATCGTTTCCTCCAGCATTGGTGATTGAATGTAATGTGCAATCTCTGTAAAGCGCCTTGGATAAAGGCACTATGTATATATATATATATATATATATATATATATATATATATATATATATAATACTCCAGTAAAGTACAAATGCCTCGAAATTGTACTTAAGTAAATGTACGTAGTTACGTTCCACCACCGCATCCACGACTCCTTGTTAGCTTGCTGTGTAACGACATGGATTTCTAAACAACTTTTTTTCAATGCAAAATACTGTGTTCAAGTTCAGGAGACTTTGGGGAAAAAAAGCAATTCTCCTGAATGCTGCCTTCCGGGCATGGCATGCGGAAAGGAGTGGCATTTGCGTTTCTTAACCCCATAGTAAATGCTGCATTCGTGGTCTGGATAAAGGGCAGTTGTTTTGTGTCAAGTTGGGGGTCCTTGACATGACAAAGTTTGAGAACTACACTACAGTGAAAGATGAGAGTGAAGTCGTACACATTTAGCAATATTCTGTAAGAGCAAGGGGCCTTAGGGGCGTGCTGCATGCCGCTGCATGCCGCCAATGAAACCACATTCCATTCCATGAAAAGGTGAATTACGGCCAGTGAGCCGTGGTGAACTTGGACAGTCCCAGTCCTGCTATCATCCACAGGCCTCTCTCATCCTCCCGCTATTCATACATGCCCCCCCCCCCCCCCCCCCCCCTCCCCCGCATAAAGTAATTACCTCGGACGGCGGAAAAGGTGCTGTGAGGCAAACCCGCGCGTTGAATAATAAAACGCGGATAAAGAGAAGCATTATACCGCCGCAGAGAGAGAGAGCCATATCGAACGACGACGAGCTTCCTTCACATGGACACCCCGTGGCTCCCAGTGGCCGATACCTGTTCTGTTATCCCTGACGTTCACACCCGTGGCTCCCTGTGGCCGATACCTGTTCTATTATCCCTGCCGTTCACACCTGCCACACAATGGATTTAACCCATTTAGACCTGAGGACGCATCTGTGTCGTCACCTCATGGCTTTTGTTTTTTTACCAAAAATAGTAGGCGCGCTACGAGCTTGTATAGCTTTTTTTTTTTTATCTTGAAAATGTGGTGCAAATCTTGAGAATATATTATTTCACAGCAAACGGGGGTGGTGGGGGGGAGGGGGTTCCTGTCACAACATATTTTCAGATGGGGGATGGCGGCCAAATACATGTCATTTTTGAGGTCCTTGACATAAATCAATTTGAGAAGCACTGACTGACTGTTTCTTTTTGGTTTTTTTCAGAAATCTGTCAGGATTTAGAAGACATGTTGTAGAATCAGGTCTCAGGTGTCAATTAGTTAAAGGCGTCTATAGCGTGCAGCCATCTATCTGGTCCTCCTCCAAACACCCTCCCTCCCCTCCCCCTCCCCACGGACCCCGTGTGGGAGGGCGACGGTTTCGGTGGTGATGGGGGACAGGTAGGGGGGGTGTCTGGGGTGTCCCAGGTGGCGAGAGGGGGAGGGGGTTATTCAATATTCAGGAGAGGCATTTGGACGCGCGGCGGGGCGGGGGATGACCGCAGCTGGAAGGAAGGGAAGGAAGATTTGCACCTCACGCTGAACACACAGCCGGCGCTCATTAGCACCGCCACGGAGGAGGGAAGGCCAGGTGGAACCTCAAGTAGTTGTTGTTGGTACACTGGAGGTCTTGGGAAATATGTAGACGTGAGGTACAGAAAGTCATTAGGTAAGTAAGTTAGCGTGTGTCTAGTCTAATAAGTGGGTAGGTTAGTAAATAAATACACAGGTAGTCAAATAGGTTCATAAGTAAGTATAGGTCCATATTGGGGCACCCACATATAAGGCTCTGGCCTGGCGGCGTGTTGCGTGTTCGAGTCCCTTCATTACGACCTTTGCTGCATGTCTCTCCCACCCCCCTCTCTCTCTCCCTCTTTCCTGTCCGTCTTCACTGTAAAGGCACAAAAAGCCAAAAGTATGTCAGAATGGTTTGTTGTCGGTATCAGCCATGGGGTGTGGGAGTCTATCCCCGTTTCAATGCGCTAGACCTCTGGGAGATGGAACGCAACACCTACCATCAGCTCCCAGTACTTACCGCACAACATCAAGCCGTGGGTTGGCGGTGCCCGGGATCGAACCCACGACCTTGCGGTTGAAAGGCGAGTGCTCATACTGACTGAGCTACCCGGACACATTAGGTCCATATATAAGTGGACCACAGTATTAAGCCCAACACACACCGGGTGCGCAGTGACGCGGCACAGGCGTTGCTGCGCGGCAACGCCTGGAAAATAGAACGGTGGCGTATCGGAGCGTCCGGCGAGGCGTCAGCGCGCGTCGGACGCCGCCGGTGTGGGATAGGTTCATTGAAAATAACGGAGGCGGCTGTTTTGACGTGCGGCGTTCTCAGACGGTGCGTGTGCGGCTTGAGTCGGTACAGGCAAGTCAATGCATCCAGACAGACCGATCAATTGATCAGTGGATTGATCAATATTGGTGAATAAATAAATAGGCTCTCATAGGAAGTAGGAAGGAGCATATTAAGTAAAGTAACGTATAGATAATAGAGAGTGAGAGAGTGAGCATACTGTACTGTACAGTATATAGGCCACAGATGGCTCATACATTGATCATCTGCATTGTGTGCATCCGTTCCCTTTCCCTGTATTGGAGGAGCTGAGAGAATGTAATTTGCCGTGACAAACCCGCCATAGTTCATTTGTTGGGAGTGTGCGAGTGTCGCGGTAAACGTCTTCTGCCGCAGCGTGAGTGTGAGTGTGTGCGTACATATATGCATGTATGCGTGTACACTTAAAGATAATGTGTACACGTATACATGCACGTCTATAACATGATAGGAATGTGTAGCTATATGCACTGCAATGTCCCTGTCAAGCATGTACAAGTATACTCACATTTTTACTTAACCATCATTGCGCAAAAAGCATGGAATATGGATGTGTATATTATAGGAAACTCCCGTTAAACTTTCCAACAAACGCCGGTAAACTCCCGAATTGTACCATCACACCTGTATATTACCGGATATTAAACTGTATATGCCTGCTAAACGTGAGGTTTACGGGAAAATCTAGTGCCCATAATTGCCCGTTAACTCCTCTTTTCATGCAGTGAAACTTGACTTTTGTCAAACCATCACAAAATCTGGGTATGTTTTACCCACTGAAATATATTCCATGAAAAATATGTCTCATCAAACTATATATAACTACAGCAATACATGGAGACTTGAGGTACTCTTCTTTAACCCATTCTGCGCGGGAACCCCTTTTGGTGTTTTAAGCATTATGTTATACTTTAGCTATTGAAAAATAGCACATCTACAAGGTCTTGTATAGGTCTGCTATTTTTGAAGAATCGTGAAAATATGGCGCAAATCTTTGAATATAGCGAACATTTTTAACTCATATCTTTGCCTCTGGGGGGTTCCTGGAACAACATAATATTTTCAGTGGGGGTCGGAGGCCATGAAATATTGAGCACCACTGACATAGAAACATAGGTATTTCAGAAAACGGGAAGAAAAAAAAGGAAGACATTTTTTTTAAACGTCGACGTCAGGCCTAAATGCGTAAAGTATACAATACTTAAGTTACTTCCCATTGTAATTGTGTATCTTTTCTACTGCAGTGCCGCAGTCGAGCACAGTCGAGCACAGCCGCAGTCGAGTGTGTGTTATTGGAAACTTGGCAGGGAAACGGGAAGAGAGAGAGAGAAAATACAAAAAAAACTACATTCCCGCACAATTATGGAAGAGTGAAAAGCGAGGCAATTATGGAAGAGGGAAATAGCGAGTCGTTGGGCCAGAAGTAGTTTGGTTTCACACGGCGAGGCTAAACGGAGGCAGAGACAGTTCCATGGCTGCTCGCTTCGCCTTCGCTGCAATTTGGCTCTCGGCGGCGGCGAGGGGAAACCTGCTATGTCCATCACGTACTTTTCAGGAAAATATAAGGGGGGAAAGGAGGAGGAAGAACCGGCGTTCCAATGGGCTCCAAAGTAGATATTTATATTCACTCACACGTTCTTGTTAATGCTTTGCATTGGTTCAATATGTAAAGGGAATCCACAAGACACACTTAAAAGTTTCACTTCTGAAATGTTTAGAAAGTGTTTAATCCATTTTGACCTCAGATCAGATTAAAAAAAAACATTTTGAAAATGACAGTTGCTTCCATCGACATGTTTCCATGTCGATTTTTCAAAAATAGCAGACCTACAAGCTCGTAGCTATGATCTTGTAGATCTGCTATTTTTCAATAGCTAAAGCATAACATAATGCTTACACCAAAAGGGGTTCCCGCCTAGAATGGGTTAAATACATTTGACAATTTACAATTTTGGCATTTAGCAGACGCTCTTAACCCAGAGTTCAGGGAAAACACAAGGTAATCACACTGTAGGTATAAACCAGGAACCAATACAGTATCATCAGTCTAAAAATCTAAAGAAAAAATATATATAATCTTGTTGAAACTGTATACACACACTATAGGAGGCCAGGTCTACACATAACCCTGTCATCTGTCATCACAACATGCTATCCAAATAAAATGACATTTGACCTTTTGCATGAAGCTTGCAAGGTCGTCAAGGCTGAGTCAAGTGCGACGGGCCACAGTAGAGTCTGAAGAGTGTTCAGAATACGGCGGGATTTTGCCTCATGCACTCTCTTGTACGATGCATTGATTTTAAAGAAAAGTATTCCGTATCTACTGTATGGAGATACGTGGTCTTTGTCTGGAGGCAGTGCTGTGCAGATGGGAGGGTAATGGAGAGCATATTGCATGCATTGTTCTGTGACAGTCGGAGGAGATCAGATGTGTAACAGCAGGCCTGGAAACAGTCGTGGTGATTGCAGCGTTGACACACACTGCTGGAAAGTAACTTAAGTAGAAGCTGCTGTAGTTATAAGTACAATTCTGAGGTTTGTGTCCAGGTATAGCTCAGTCTGTATACAGCTCTCTTTTGCCCACGTGGCCCCACAACGTCATCAAACCCAGCGCACCTATATTATGGTAACATCATTCTACAGGCCACAGGTTTCTGTGTCACACTTTTGTTTCCTCTTTTTTGTTGGCGGCAAGACACTGATAGTGTACAAATGGAACCAAAATTGACCCATTTGGTTCCATTTGTACACTCTCAGAGTCCATTTGGTTCCTAACTGGGACCAAAGCAGGGTTCTCTGCGGGGACACCGCCTCGGGATCAGGAGTTCCAGGGGTTAGGTTGTCTTTCTCAGGGACACTTTGACACATCGCTGAGGTCTGGAATCCAACCCTTGGAGACCTCTTCACTTCCCAGCAGGCCCTGGGGCAGGCGGGTGGGCTCTCTCTCTCTCTCTCTCTCTCTCTAAACGTTTAGCTATGGCAGCTATACAGCCTCAAAGCTGAGGTGATTAAAAAACACAATCAATGACTAATAATAGCCATTGCAAAAAAGATCTATAGTCATGTGACATGCCCCGAAATATAGTGACGCCAGGGTGAATACTGGAAAAAGGAGTAAATCACCCCCCCCCCCCTTTTTTCTGGACAGTCTAGAGCCATGGGTGCCCAAAAGGTATAGATTGCGATCTACCAGTAGATCACAAAGGCTGTGCAGTGCAGGTAGATCAACATGACATGCCCCTAAAGCATATTTCATTTAAATATTAACCAAAGAACCCCACCTATTCCATATCTCCCCCTCCCCCACCCTGGTGCCACTTTGAGGACAGTGTTTTTAGGACTTGACTGATTGACCTGCATGGCCGTTTTGGGAGTTCTCTCTCTGCACGGGGGTGACCTCGTATACTACGACCCACTAATCATGTTCTATTGACATCCCATAATACGGGCCTGGCTGGCTGGCTTGGCTGGCTGCTCTCTGTCCCCCCAGCGAACGCTTCAACACGTTGGCGTGAAGCCTGGAAACCAGAAACGTTTAAGCCCGATGTGTATATATGCTTTATCGCATGAGTGATGGTGTCTGTAACTCTGACAGTGTGTGCACATGGAACCAAATGGACCCTGACGGGTTCATTCCTATAACGGCTCCATTTGGTTCCATTTGTTAAAGAGTGTCCTTGAGTATTTATTAACAAAACTAAATCACTTACTCTACCTTTGACCCATTCATGACAGGAACCCACTTTTGGTGTTTAAAGCATTGTCATACTTTAAGCTGTTCAAAAATAGCGCTCATAGCCACGCTACGAGCTTATAGATCTGCTATTTTGTTTTTAATCGTGAAAATGTGCAGGCACATATATCTTTGAATATATGTTCTTTCAGAACGAACATTTTTAACTCAAATCTTTGTGTGTGTGTGTGTGTGTGTGTGTGTGTGTGTGTGTGTGTGTGTGTGTGTGTGTGTGTGTGTGAGAGCGCGTGTGTGAGAGCGCGTGTGTGAGCGCGTGTGTGCGTGGCCCATGCTGTGAATGTTGCTTCGTGACATTATTATAGCTACCTTGTTAAAAAGTTTATTGTTTATCTTGGAAATGATATAGGCCTATAATTAGTTTTATTATTTTAACGGCCGGCCTGGACTAGAGTGGACCTGCCGTTGGTCAGTACATACCTTATTGATCAGTGTCGTTTGTATTGTGAGAGCCTCACTCCCAACCTTCCGCCGTAGTCTGAAAACCCACATCTTCAGACTCCATCTTAGCATGCCACTTGTCGTAGCACTTGCCCTAGCACTTGCCCTAGCACTTGCCGTAGCACTTGTCGTAGCACTTGCCCTAGCCTCGACGACCTTACAGGCGAATGCAAAGGATCAACTTATATAACTTATAAAGCATTTTATGTAGACATATATATACTTATACTCATACAGTTTCATTATATAGATATTCCACTGTTAGACGGATGTTAGGCTCGTAGGCCTTGTGGTTAGAGTGTCCGCTCAGCATCAAGGGTTGGATTGGGGGGTAAGTCCCTGTGACGGACTAGCGTCATGTCCAGGGGGTGTACTTGTACATCATGTCCAGGGGGTGAACTTGTACATCATGTCCAGGGGGTGAACTTGTACATCAAGCTGCCTCACGCTACAGAAACAGGAGATAGGCTCCTGCCCTATGGGCCCCATGGCTCGGCAAGGCTACTTAACATGTACGTACAGTAGGGCTGAAGTGGTTACTGTATGTTTTGTAATACTAAAGTGTAATACTAAGTGTGTGTGTGGCCCATTGCCAACTGTTACCACTCTCAGTCATTGATCGATGCTATTGGAATCCATCAATGCGATTAGAATCATTAGACACACTCTTGCATCGTTCCTCTTCCTCCTGTCTCTCGACTGCTTGCGCTAGCAAAGGTTGTTGGGAGCTCGTTGTCTTGTTTAACCCGTTTAGACCTGAGGACATTTCTACAAATGTCTTCTAAGACAGTTTTCTGAAAAAACCTATGTTTCTACTGTATGTCAGTCGTTCTCAAACATTTTCATGTCAAGGACCCCCAAACATATATGTAATTGGCCGCCGACCCCCATCTGAAAATATGTTGTTCCAGGGACCCCCGAGTTAAAATATTTGTGCCACATTTTAACGAATTTTCTAAAATAGCAGACCTACAAGCTCGTGAGCTTGTAGATCTGCTATTTTTCAAGTATAACATATTGCTTAAAACACAAAGGGTTTCCCGCCCAGAATGGTTTAATTTATGCCCACACATCGATCCGAACCCCCCCCCCCCCCCCCCCACCCACAACAAGCAGCCTCCAGAGGAAGTAAACAATTATGTTTATTCGACATTATGTTTAAAAGCAGGTTTCTACGAGACAAAACATCTACTCCCCGTTGGTTCTGCTGGTAAACAATGAGAAGGTAGTAAATTAACAATTATGTGACTCTTTTTGATACAGACAGTCATGGTGGCAAGAAAATCAGTTTTTGTTTTGTTTTGTCTTTTCTTTTTAAATCCAAAATTAGTTAATAGCACAGACAGTCTCTTCACATAACTAGAGCATGTCTGAAATAAATGTCAGAGCTTTAATCGACATGTAAATATGAAAATAAATGCTTAAACATGTAGCTATATTTAATGTTGGAGTCAACAGAAGTGAACCTTTCAAGCCTGTTTTCTCAACTCTCTGTTTTCTGCAAGACATTACTCTATAAGCCATATCTCAAGAACTGGTGGGTCAAACTGAACAACCAATATGTCAATTTGAGGCTATGATTCCCTGCTTCCATATGACATGACAAAACGACAATGAATAATACTCCAATGACATGAGGCTCCCAGTCACGATGGGTCACATTTCATGTTCATTTAACATTATAAAGTCAATGTCAGCATCTACTGTTTATTACTTTAAAAGTAATAGTATCAATCAATCAGAACTTGCGTCCTCACCGTCGTCTTCAATGTCCGTGTTTGCACAAATAATCAAAATTGTCCCTTCATTGTCGGTGGCATTTAATGTTTGTGTTAGGACAACATTTGGGTTACCGTTACAGACACCAAAAGCTGGACATAGGAGGGGCTATATCGCCCCTCAAGAAATGCATCAAAAGTACAGAAGTTAAGTTGAGTAAATGTACTTTGATGCTTTCCACCACGGGCATAGAGAGAGGAGGAGTCAATAAAAGGCATTTTCATGTTCATTAAACATTCACTAAGCCAATATTCAGCAGCTTCCTCCTCCTCAGTCACCCTGAAGAATGGACAGAATCTCCTTGAGGCCAAAGGCGTGTCGCCGCTCGCCTGGCAATGAGCTAACAATGAAGCTGATAGCCAATCACACGCTGCTCCGTTTGATAGAGGAGGTAATTGCCTTGCGCTTCAGACTGCTATTAACCCATTTAGACCCGAGGACGAGGTCTTCTAAATCCAGTTTTCTGAAAAACCTCATGTTTCTATGTCAGTGGTTCTCAAACCATTTCATGTCAAGGACCCCATGCATTCAGAAAAATGCACATGAAGTGCACAAAGACGCGCACACAGTCTGCACTTGCAATACGAACTTTATTGGCAACGTTTCGGTCAAAGACCTTCTTCAGGCGTCTGTTAAGGACCCCAAAAATTATCTGTAATTGGCCACCGACCCCCCATCTGAAAATATGTTATTCCATAAACCCCTCGAAAGCAAAGATTTTAGTTAAAAAACGTTTGCTCTGAAAGAATATACATTCAAAGATTTGCACCATGATTTTTCAAAAATAGCAGACCTACAAGCTCGTAGCGCGGCACTCTGTGCCGTGCTACGAGCTTGTAGATCTGCTATTTTTCAATAGCTAAAAGCATAACATAATGCTTTAAAACACCAAAAGGAGGTTCCCGCCCAGACTGGGTTAAGTGATGGGTCCAGCGAGCCGGTGGCCAATTTGCCACGGTGATACCTGATTGGTCAGAGCTGAAAAAGCAATATGCTCCCTTGGACAAAATACTGTGCTATCTATTTATGTTTGAAGGTCACTTCATTGTTTAAGAAAGTGTTTAACAAACGCAAGGCTTGGGCTTATAGTGGCTGACGGGCCACTGTGGTTTTCAAACAGCTGCCCAGGAGAGAAAAAAAAGTTTCCATTATTTTTTTTTTTCCAGACAATAACGATCACAATAACACGCTCGGTGGATTAACCCTGTTCAGGACGGGAACCCCATTTGGTGTTTAAAATGTTATACTATACAGTAGCTATTGAAATACATTTTCACGTTTTTTTTCCCCCCAAAAATGTCAGATATACAAGCTTGTAGATCTGCTATTTTTGAAAAATCGTGAAAATGTGGCTCAAATCTTTGG
>NC_139697.1:14637754-14717754 GCF_964188405.1 Protomyctophum parallelum | reverse complement strand
GACGGGGTATATAGCACAACAGGCATGCTGCACCAAGTGGTGGAAAGTGACTAAGAAGATACTGCACTTAAGTGCCATTTTTATGTATTTTTTACTTTACTCGATTATTTCCAATTTTCTGTACTTTTACTTCTACTTTTACTTCTACTTATACATCTCAGAAGCAAATATTGTACATTTATTCCACTACAATTATTTGAAATTGTTAATTACTATAGTTACTTTGAAGATTTAGATTTAGGGGCAAGCACTCCCGTCTTTAAAACTGTATTGTTTTTTGAACAAGTTGTTCTCGGGGCGTCCTTGAAAAAGAGCTGCTCGCTCTCAGCGGTCCTCCCTGAATAAGTCAATAATAATAATTAAGATGCAAGTCAACCAGATATACGTTTGTCTGTGTTAATGAGAAAGGTCCGGTATGATTTTGTTGATTGAAATGATAGATTTCCTTATTAATCATATAGCCTGTGCAGCTGACACAGATTCAGTCAATCCGAGGATTCGGAAATAGCCGGGGGCCTTTTGCACCGTGACCCTCCTTTGAAAAGGTTAATCTATAAAAGCTGAACAATGTGAAAAATGTATGACGTCCCCCGATGATTTCTATCGGACTGTACTGTATATACAGGAGAAAACTGTATATGTAAGCCTGTGACCTCGTGAATATTTCAATAGGTGACAACAGGGTTCAATTTGCTCGGGGGGGGGGATGGGGGATATCTATGCTATATGTCAAAATATAGACACACACACGCATACACACACACACAATGTCATGTTGTTTTTTATTCCTCCCGAAGCACGTACACCAACACATGGTTGACACTTTGAACCTCAACGCATGCCGCTTTCAAATCGTCTCTGTTGGAGTGCAAACCTCCCGACAAAATGTGTACAGTATACGTGAACAACAGCAGTCGATAGTGTTTGTTTTCTTGGGATGTTGGGGGGGGTTGGTTAACCCTTCAGGCTTGGGGTCACGGAACAAGTACCTAAACAGCAAAAAATAAAGAAAAGGTAATAGCCGCCTCAGTATCACACACACACCAATCACACAGGAAATAAACCTGTCATTTTAGCTTATATAGGTATGCAGTAGCAACATAGGTTTTTTCAGAAAACAGTGGTTTTCAAAAATAGTAGATACACAAGCTTACAGCACGTGGCCACTTGGTGCCACATTGCCTATTTTCAAATTTCTTTGATAAATATCGAAAATGTTGAATAGTCTTTTTTTTATATATTGTTTTTACTACACACATCTTCTCTCCTGGGGGTCCCTGGCACAGGTCACAGGTCACGCTGTCAAACCCATAGCCCCATAGAAGTCCATGTATTTGGGCCCAACTTCACCTAGACTGTATTACCTTAATAAACATGGTCATGAATACTTTCTGCTTCCAGTCACTAGTTTAAAGTCTCATTTCTCATGTCATAATATTCTTTTTGGAAAATTATGGTCCCATTTATTTAAAAAATGACCATAAAGTCGAGTATGTTCTGAGGGCTGTGGCGACCGTTACAGTCTATGAACGGGAGCCACCCCCCGTTCAGTCAAAATAAAAACCAACGAAGAGTAAGGGGGGGAAGTCCCGCCTCGTTGTCTGGGCCAGCCAATGGCCAGCTGGGCTAAAACGGATCTAGAAATATGGCGATTTACAGTGCAAGGAATTACAGGCTTTTTACGTCCATGTTTGACCCGGGGAACGCTTTGTCCATATTTTTTACAGTCTATGGCAGGGACCTTAAGACTTTGGATTTCTACTAAAGGTTGGAAATTCTTTCTCTGACCACACAAACCTCTCTCTCGTGCACGTTGTGAAGGCCTGGGAGAGGATCATCCAATCAATGTGCTCTCCTCTGCTCTGGTATTGGAGATCCATGGAAGCGTTCTCCCAGTGTGGGTGTAAGTACAAACAGCCTTGGCTAAACGGGAGATTAAGACGGGAACCGGTGGGAAAGACCCCCGCAAAGCCCCCTCTTAAGACCGGCGGGTGATTCTGGATTTAGCGGCGGTGAGCGAGGAGATAAAGGCCTTCTCTTCCTTCCTGAGGGGCCTTTTATAATCCGCTGTGTTGTTGTTGTTTTTTTTTAAAGGCCCTCGTCACTGGTGTGTGAACAGCATCCCCCCGTGGGACCTGCAGCCATGCTGCTGCATGCTGCACTGGTGGCAGGGATGGAAACTAAGTACATGCACTTAAGTACACGTTTGAGGTATTTGTACATCTCAGAGGCAAATCTCGTACTTTTTACTCTACCACAATCCGGAATCGGAATCGGAAGCCTTTATTGCCATGACATGTAGGCCTAAACATGTTAGGAAGTTGGTTTGTTGGACAGCAGAGTGCAGTTACAACATTAGGACAAAGTGCAGCACAGGACAAGACAACATGCAAAAACAACATGCAATGAATAGAGAACAAATATAAAGTGCAGATAGTTCAAGCTCAAGTCAGTCCATTCCACTCTGAGTGGGGGTGGAGGAAGGATAGAAGGGGGTCAGGGAGGGGGGGGGGGGGGGGCACCAGCAGCATTGAGGAGCCAGATAGACGTGGGGAAACATCTGTTTGAATGTCGGGCCTTCATAGACTTCATGATACAACAAAAAGCTAAAGTTTCCGCATACTATAGTTACTTTTTTTAGATTTCTATTACTAAACATGTTGATGATGATGGTGATGGAGTTTTTAGTTATTTATTTCTAGTGTGACTCCTCATGTGGGAGCGTATAGCCACCTTCCCGGTCGGCCAGCTGTATCCTCCCATTTCGGCCTTTTGAAAATAGCCAATCTACGAGACACATTGCCGATCTACTGTACTGTTTCTTTTTTTTTTAATAACCATTCTACAGGCTTCACTGAGCTTGTAGATTAGTTATTTTCTGTGCACGTGGCCTGGTTGCTTCTTTCAGGCTTGTTTTCATTGAGCTGGTTGCTCATTTCAAGCTTGTTTTCATAGAGCTGGTTGCTTTTTTCAAGCTTGTTTTCATAGAGCTGGTTGCTTATTTCTCTCAGGTTATTTTCAGGACATGTTTTACTGTCGCACCATCATCTCCTCCTCAGACAAAGTGCTAATATCCTGCTTTTGAGCCGTGGTGAATCCCACGCTCTGCTCTTAATCTCCTCTAAGTGTGTAATTAACTTTGCCCCGATTCATATCGCTCATTAGCGATGAACATAGATTAGATCCAAACGGGAGCAGAGAGTGACTCTTGTATCTCCGCTAGCTAAAACTGCTATAGCATGGCTAAACAGCGTTATCACTCTAGCTATAACTTCTATAGCATGGCTAAACAGCGTTATCACTCTAGCTATAACTGCTATAGCATGGCTAAACAGCGTTATCACTCTAGCTATAACTGCTATAGCATGGCTAAACAGTGCTATCACTCTAGCTATAACTGCTATAGCATGGCTAAACAGCGTTATCACTCTAGCTATAACTGCTATAGCATGGCTAAACAGCGTTATCACTCTAGCTATAACTGCTATAGCATGGCTAAACAGCGTTATCACTCTAGCTATAACTGCTATAGCATGGCTAAACAGTGCTATCACTCTAGCTATAACTGCTATAGCATGGCTAAACAGTGCTATCACTCTAGCTATAACTGCTATAGCATGGCTAAACAGCGTTATCACTCTAGCTATAACTGCTATAGCATGGCTAAACAGTGCTATCACTCTAGCTATAACTGCTATAGCATGGCTAAACAGTGCTATCACTCTAGCTATAACTGCTATAGCATGGCTAAACAGTGCTATCACTCTAGCTATAACTGCTATAGCATGGCTAAACAGCGCTATCACTCTAGCTATAACTGCTATAGCATGGCTAAACAGCGCTATCACTCTTAACCATAGAGTATATATGAATAGAGAAGACACCCGAGTTCTCCTCCCATCCACTTGCATTAAGTTGCTCAAAAGCGCATGAGGCGATTTCACTCCTCCTTCCTGGTAGGAACAGAGTGCATTCTGGGATGGATTTGCCTCAAACACATGAACGCGCTGCCATTGACTATCATTGTGCCGTTTGTGCGCGTTCACGTATGAAACATTCGTTCACGTGTCATGGCCTCAATCACATGAACGTGCGCAATGATAGTCAACGGAGCAGCGCTGGCTCGAGCTGCAATGACAAATTCGGCCACTATGTCCATTTCGCCTCAGGGTTTCCTCTGCGTGCCTTCTCTATTCATATATACTCTAAGCTCTTAACCCATTTAGACCGGAGTACGATTCTATAAAAATCCTGACAGTTTTCTGAAAACCCTATGTTTCAAGGACCTCCAAAAATATTATATGTATGTAATTGGCCGCCGACCCCCATCTGAAAATATGTTGTTCCAGGAACCCCTCAGAAATCGGGGCACGGTGGCACAGTTGGTAGTGCTGTCGCCTCACAGCTAGAAGGTCCTGGGTTCGATTCCCGCTCGGGACGCTGTGGGTGCTGGCGGCGTGTTTCCTCCTCTCCGTCATCAGTGCCCATACCCGAAGGCGGGGTTGGCGAAAGGGCCTTTCTGTGTGGAGTTTGCATGTTCTCCCCGTGTCCCCTAGGGCAGGTACCCTCACAAAAAAGCATGCAGTGATCCTCTTCTCTAAACTGCCTCCCCCTGGCCAGCCGGGGCGCCTGATGGAGGGGAAAGGAACTGGTTGGAATAACGTCTTCCTTACACGCGCTACGTCCAACCAGGGAAACTCCCCCCTGTCAGGTGTAAAGGAGCAACTTGGACACTCAGGCATGAAGGAAGCATGAGTTCAAGTCCGTTGCTCTCCCCTTGTCCCCCATATATATGGGGACTAGGTTGGTGGAGGGTGTGTAGAGCCCAGGATCACATGATTAGATGATTGACACAGGGGTGAAAATGGGTTACAAAATCGTGGGATTAAAAAAAAATCTAAAATAGCAAAAATGGCCATCAATACTCATTGCTGGATGTCTGAAAAAAAAGAAAGGAATTCAAATTTGGACATTATTGCATATAGCTACTTTAAGTGGTTTAGTACTCATGTATGAATGAATGAATTATTTTATTTATTTAAGTGTCATGCCACCTTGTGGCTCATCCCTCATGGGATTATGACACCTTTTCACACATGTTACAATACACAGTTATACACTTAGTTCTTCACTTATACTGCTGATCGCATACAACATAAATACAAATACAATACATTATGTAAATGTAGGCTATAGTACTTACTGGTACGTACTAGTACTTACTCATTGTTACTGTGTTAATTGCTGTGTCCGCCACTGAACATAACCAACGTGCTTCTAGAAACAAAGGCCGTGTGGCGCTCACTCACCGCTGAACGCACGCGGTATTGCACACGTGCACGCACGGTGTAGAAACGTGTCGGGCGAGACAATGCGGTCAACAACAGTGGGAGGAGAGGGAGGGTATAACCCATTTTGGGCGGGAACCCACTTTGGTGTTAGCATTATGTTATGCTTTAGCTATTGAAAAATAGCAGATCTACAAGCTCATAGCGCACCACCGAGTGGCGAGCTACAAGCTTGTAGGTCTGCTATTTTTTGGAAAATCGAAGAGCGACTGACATAGAAGACATTTTTTAGAATCTGATCTCAGGTCAGAATGAAAACTGTCAGGATGTAGAAGACATTTTTAGAATCTGATCTCGGGTCAGAATGGGATAATAAGTGTGGGTCTTGGATCTGTGCCCGCTGCCGCCGGTCTATTCCGGTAGCGTAGCCGCCTGCCTGTCACGGTGGGCGCACACCTGCAAGTCATGATCTGAATGCAGAATTTAATTACAGCTCATTTTTTGCCTCTGGAGGAAAACGAGTGCCTTGTATTGTGGATGATGTGAATGTGTGTGTGAGCGAGCACAAGGGGGAGAGAGAGAGAGAGAGAGACATATGATTAGTATGGAAATGAAAGGTGGGAACAGGCCCTCCAGGGTACTCTAGAGGTGGTTGTTGGCGTGCGTGATGTGCACTCGTATTGTTTACTTGAATTTGGGGGCCCAGTGTCTCCACAACTTAGTATAGTAGAAATTGAGAAATATAGATTTTCCACCGGTACAATGGGGAACATGAGAAAACAACTTTATTAGGGAAAAACTAAAGCTATTTAAATAGTGGAATGAGATAGCTGGGGAAAGCAATATTCTAGAGGTGGGTTTGAACTTAAGGTGCATGGCATGCCTCTGAGTTTTGGGCAGACGCTAATTGGAATGGAAGCCGGCAACAACAAACTTTAAGATCGAACCAACGTCCGATTCATGTGCATCGATGTAGTCGCATCATGATGAAATCCATTACCGATTCACATCGATATTTTTTTACACCACTAGTATATATATATATATATATATATATATATATATATAGTTTTTTATGTGATTGTGATAATGGTCCACAGAACATAACTAAACAAACTCTAAAGAGGTTAGCCTATAGAGCGTCGCAGTCCCGCCCCCTTTCATGACGACGCCAGGCCCAGTCCCGCCCCCTTTCATGACGACGCCAGGCCCAGTCCCGCCCCCTTTCATGACGACGCCAGGCCCAGGAAATAATTCCAAATGCATTTTTCCCATAGACATTTCAACACGTATTTTTTTAAAGACCTCATAAGCGTCGTACAAAGCCAACTCGAGTTGTGACAAATCATGACAACAAACACAATATTTTGGACCAAACTAATAATTACAAAGAAGAAAAACAACAACAAAAAAGTCTTGTAACCTGCCGTTTTCTTCTTCTTTCTAAATTTGTGTTTGTTGTCATGATTTGTCACGACAAGAGTTGGCTTTGTTCGAGGCTTAAAAGGTCTTTAAATAAATACTTTTTGAATTGTCTACGAGGAAAATGAAGGATAATTTCCTGGGCCCTGGTAGGGGGCGGGACTGCAACGCTCTATAGCAGCGGACAGTGTGCTGTACTGTGCTGTGCTCTCTCTCTATCTCTCTCTCTCTCTCTCTCTCTCTCTCCCCCCTCCCCTGTTCGTGAGAACATCACGCGCCGATTTAAATCTGCTTAGGGTTGCAGTGAGTGTCTGAGCACTGAATAATCGGTGTCTCTAAAAGGCTATTAGTGTTTGAAGTTCAGCACATTTTTATTCTTAGTTTGGGGATGGTATTGGGCACGTGTGGGGGGGGAGGGGGGGTGCACACCTGAAAACCACTGGTGGAAAGTAACTAAGTGCTCTACTTAGAGGGATATTTCACTTAAAAAAAGAAAAATTGGTCATTTTATTTTTTTGGTCTACTCAGGCTTATTATGTGAACACCCCCAGACAGTTTAAGTTGCTTGATTCAGTATTTAGATATTTGATATACATTTTAGCTTCCCCGGCCACCTATCCTATATACAAACCCCATTATATCTTCTTCCGTCTAGACTTTTTCAATCTGCAGTAACACGTAAGTCTCTTCACCAAAAATAGCAGAACTATACGAGCTTTTTAGATTGGCTATTTCTGGCGAATGTTCAGGATCAGGAACGAGTACATCAGAGGGACAGCGCATGTCAGATGTTTTGGAGATAAAGCCAGAGAGGCCAGACTGAGATGGTTTAATCACGTCTAGAGGGATATACTGAGTATATGGGTAGAAGGATGTTGAGGTTGGAGCTGCCAGGCAGGAGGCCTATAGAGGAAGACCAAAGAGAAGGCGTATGGGATGTAGTGAAAGAGGACATGAAGTTAGTTGGGGTGCAGCTCGGGGTGAGACCTGAGCAAGAGGGAAAAAAAGTTTGAGAATCACTCTGCCTACTCCAGACACCCTGGAAGTAGTGCCAATGGGAATGTCCAAAAAGGATGTCTTGTCTGCGTACTTTTTGTCTTTCCTTTCCCATTGTATAAGCTGCAGGCGTCTCTGTCAAACAGGTGAATAGTATAAGCTGCAGGCCTCTCTGTCAAACAGGTGAATAGAATACGCTGCAGGCTTCTCCGTCAAACAGGTGCATAGAAACAGACATAATGCAGGAGGACAATGCACCTCAAAAGGAAAACCATGCAATCAAACTGTCTTTATGTTTGATTGCGGCTCAGAAAATCAAAGCCGGCCTTTTGTCTGTGACTGAAAAAAAAAGGTCATAAAGGAAAGCACGAAACAAAAAAAAGAACAATGGGGCAACTTGGTGCTAGTCTGTGATCCTGTCTGTGTTGAAAGAACGGGTTGTAGAGTTTGTCTCTTTTTGTTCTCTCCCTCTAGCTGCCTCTGCCAGCGTGTGGCAAAGGCTGCACAGCCAAACACATGCAATGACTTGTCTTTTAGTTCTACTGGATCTCTTCTCCGACCTAGCTATAGTCCCTCCCTGACATTTTAGTCTAGTTGTTGTTGTTGACAAAATTGTCCAATATAATATGTAGTCATAGTCATGTTTTAGTCATTCATAGCATAGTTTTTACTTTTTTATTTAGTTTCCGCCTGAGAAAAAAGGTGTGTGTGTGTGTGTGTGTGTGTGTGTGTGTGTGTGTGTGTGTGTGTGTGTGTGTGTGTGTGTGTGTGTGTGTGTGTGTGTGTGTGTGTGTGTGTGTGTGTGTGTGTGTGTGTGTGTGTGTGTGTGTGTGTGTGTGTGTGTATACACACGTGTAGGGGGGATTCTTTAGTATGTCTATAAATACACTGCGATGACTATTGCTTATATGACGCGACACAATCACAATTTGCAAGCTTTCCGTCTATGCTGACTTTCTTCAGGCATTCAGGATTCAAGCCATCTGCAAACCCACCGTTGTGTGTGTGTGTGTGTGCGCGCACGTGCGGGTCCTCTTTCTCTGTTTTTCAAAGATACCCTTTTGAAATAATTATAATTAAAAACCAAATTTATGAAACAAAAAAATTAAGGGGACCCATAACAATGTGTCTGCGACCCATTTGTTTGACGTATATTAGACTCCCTCTTTTCTCACGCCTTGTCGTTTGTGTGATGTGTTGTTTTTCAGCTGTCCTTCGCGGCGACCACTCCAGTTCTGGGCGACAAGAAGAAGTACCCCAACTTCTTCCGGACGGTCCCGTCGGACAACGCCGTCAACCCCGCCGTGGTGAAGTTCCTCACCTACTACAACTGGAGCCGCGTGGGGACGCTCACGCAGGACGTCCAGAGGTTCTCTGAGGTCAGTGCACTTCCTGTCCCATGTCTGTGTTTTTGTTGAGTGGTGCAACCACTCCTATAGACGGCTATGTGGGTCCCTGGGTCTGTCCCTGGGTATGCCCCTGTGTCCCTGGGTATGTCTGTCCTTGGGTCTGTCCCTGGGTCTGTTCCTGGGTATGCCACTGGGTCTGTCCCTGTGTCCCTGGGTATGTCTGTCCCTGGGTCTGTCCCTGGGTATGCCCCTGGGTCTGTCCCTGGGTCTGTCCCTGGGTCTGTCCCTGGGTCTGTCCCTGGGTATGCCCCTGGGTCTGTCCCTGGGTCTGTCCCTGGGTCTGTCCCTGGGTCTGTCCCTGTGTCCCTGGGTCTGTCCCTGGGTCTGTCCCTGGGTCGGTCTGTCCAAGCACGACAATAGCGTTATAGCGTTTGTTCACCAAGTGTCACTGTTGCACAGCCTAAGACACAGACACACACACACACAGGCCAGGGAGGAGGGCTTGTACAGTACAGTACAGTACAGTACAGTACAGTACAGTACAGTACAGTACAGTACAGTACAGTACAGTACAGTACAGTACAGTACAGTACAGCACCACTCACTTCAAACAAGTCTGATTTTAAACAACTCTCGCGTTGCCAGACTGTTGCCTCTCGCAATTTTTTAAAAAACGCATTGTGAGCTTGTCGATCTGCTATTTTAAGTAAAAACTAAAATAATAATAATCTGAGTTCTTCCACCACTGCATTTCATTAGCACGCCCTCCTCCTTCTCTCTCATAACGACTATATATAATGTGGGCAGCGCAGCACAGAAAACCCTCTTTTTATTGCCTTTTACTGTCAGTTTAGCTGGCAGCTGTGCAGCTCTGCATTGTTAAAGTTATTTGGTATTCATAATGGTCTCACTTCCCACCAACCAGGACGTTAATGCCAGGCAGCCATTATGTTTGAAACATCAGTTTAGTAGTTCTATCCTCGCTGTCGGCCCGGGAAGAAAACCTCCTATGTCCAAAAACAACAAACTGTTTCAGGAAACAGAACCTTTCTTTCTTTCTGAATTCTTTCTTTCTTTCTTTCTGTAACGATTCAAGTCGGGAACAATACAAGTTGATAATACATGCCTCACACACTCACGCCACACAGTTATGTGATATATTTCGTCAGAGTACACATTGTACCCGCCTGTCTGTCTGTGTCCCTTTTGTGCCCATCATTTATTATGGAGATCTGTCTGAATTTGTGAAATGTGGCATTCGGCAAAATGAGTATTTTTATACTTTTGTTATTTTAAAGTATAGATTGGATATTGATGCCATGCAGATCATGCCACTATACTGTTTGAATCCATTTAGACGTGAGACCAGATTCTACAAAATGTCTTCTAAATCCTAAAAGTTTTCAGAAAAACCTCAGGTTTCTGTGTCAGTGGTGCTCAACCTTTTTTACGTCAAGGACGCCCAGCATTATATGTATTTGGCCGCTGACCCCCATCTGAAAATATGTTGTTCCAGGGACCCCCCCCCCCCCCCCCCAGAAGCAAAGATTCAAGTTAAAAACGTTCGCTCTGAAATAATATATATTCAAAGATTTGCGCCACATTTTCAAGATTTTTCAAAAAATGGCAGATCTACAAGCTTGTAGTGCGCGCTATGAGCTTTTTCAATAGCTAAAGTGTAACATCCTTACACCAAAAGGGCTTCCCTGAATGGGTTAATACCTTTAGGACCTTTACACGTAACACAGTATTTACAATACGGTATTGACACTTATTTACTTTGAGTATATGTGAGTACTTCTTCCATCTCCTCTGTGTTTGTAACATGGAGATGAATAATCCCCTCCAGCAGCGAGCAGAGAACAAAGAGTCTGATTTGTTATTAAACTGTGAGACAAAGCCTGGAGAGACGCTCCAGAGAGGCTTTCTGAGTTCACACCCTTCTGTTTGATCCCTCATACCCCCAAGATGCATTGCTCCTGTTGGTCAGAACCTTAGAGTATATATGAATAGAGATGGCATCCGAGTTCTCCTTCCATCCACTTGCATTAAGTTGCTCAAAAGCGCATGAGGCGATTTCACTCCTCCTTCCGGGTAGGAACAGATTGCATTCTGGGATGGATTTGCCCCAAACACATGAACGCGCTGCCGTTGAACGTGCACGGACGCGGACGAACGCGCACGAGCGTGCACAATGATAGTCAACGGACCAGCACGTTCATGTGTTTGGGGCCAGGCTGCAATACCTTCATTCGGCCACTATGTCCATTTCGCCTCAGGGTTTCCGCTGGGTGCCTTCTCTATTCATAATACTCTAAGGTCAGAACACACAAGCCCCCAGTGAGAGGCTCTAGTCTACAACAACGTTGAAGCGTCCGGCCCTACTGGTCAGAGGTGGGACTGCAGGCGGACCCGTGGATTCATGACGAGGAAACCCCGTGCAGCTGGGTAGTTTAACATTGAGCGTGCCCGTTTGCACTTCCGCATTTTGGGCACCGAAATTGGGTGCCCACATAAAAAGAAAATGCGGAAGTAGAGCGTTCTTCTGCATTGAAATGCAGCATCGCATTTTTAGAGGGGGTCCCATAATGTTCACTGGTAGCAGTGTTTTGGTTAAAACAAAAAGTTTTTTTTAATGGTATATGGTGCATTTATATAGCATATTAGTGTTTACATCGCTGGATTACGGCCACGACTCTGACTCGAAAACGGGGTCCTCTTCGTGGCCTTCTTCGTGCATTCAGTTGGCACGTTGCTGATGGTGGCATGGGAATTGATAATGAGCATTATGCGGACCAATCACAGTATACATATGGAGGTGGGTGAAGTTGTTCTATAAGTATATAAGTATAACTTCCACCACTGTCCTCCAGATAGAATGTCAGAGTGCTGTTTCAGGGAGCGTTAAGTCTGCATTGCGTTGCCACTGATGTTGTAGAAGGAGAACCTGGGGATCGTTGCTGACTCAGTGCACATGGATTATCTGCTCTCTCTCTCTCTCTGGCACCCCAAAGGCTCATCTCTTTTCAAAAGTCACTGAGATTGCAATTCCACACCAATTGCGGCATTTATTATTTATATCTATGTGTTTGTTCTTTCTTAGTTTTTATTTCTTTTTGACTGTAGCAGCAGCAGGACTCTTATGGTCTTCTGCATCCACCCCCCTATCAAATCAAATATAATCAAATGTATTTATATAGCACATTTAAAAACAACTCTCATTGTACCAAAGTGCTTCACAAGGCAGAATATACTACACTACACTACACTACACTACACTACACTACACTACAATACAATACAATACAATACAATTCAGTGCAGAAGACGTCAATAACAGGCAAATGGGTCAAAGTCCTCTGAAAGGAAAGCTGCAAGATCATGTCAGGGATTCAAAGACTTAAAACTTAAAAATGTTTTAAGTTGTGATTTAAAATAGCACTGTGATTGTCCTCACGGCAGGCATAGCAGCCTCGGCTCCTCCATGACATGCTGACTGAGTACACATCATTTTCATAATAGTAAAACAATAATGTACATGTATGTTTACGACTTAAACTGAGGGGGCATACTTTGCAACTGTGTAACCCCCTGAGTAAGTAATGTGCGTCGTGTGTGTGCCGTGTGTTTTTTTTTTGATTACTTGATCATAATACAGCGTCAAATAAAGGCATTAAAAACAAGTAGCATATCCACAAGCTTGAAACGTGGTACAAAACGTCTACGCTTTTCAGAGTAAAATCTGCCTCATCTGCTGGCACTCTATAGCGCCATTATTTTGAAGAATTCCCCTGTAAATGTAAGTGTTAACACAATGAGACGCATGCAGCATGGTCCCAATAGGTTCCAGGATGGAGTTGGCACTAAGTTCATGAGAAATATAATGTTACAGAGCTGTTTGCATGATACTGTAGTCATGCATAATGCTGCCTCTGTGTTCTCTCTCTCTCTCTCTCTCTCTCTCTCTCTCTCTCTCTCTCTCTCTCTCTCTCTCTCTCTCTCTCTCTCTCTCTCTCAGCAGCACAGAGCCGTTTCCCAGGGAGACATTGCAAGTTTATGTAATGCTTGTTAAGGATTCTAGCCAGTGGTGCGCATGCACGTACGCATGCACACGCTTTCCCATGGGACTGGAAGCTAGTCATCGCAGTGTATTTATAGACATACTAAAGAATCCCCCCTACACGTGCACACACACACACACACACAAGAAGGTGGGTTTGCGGATGCTTCCAGTTAAAGTCATATTGCAGATCTACTATTTTTGCTCTTTCTGAACTTGAATCCTGAATGCCTGAAGAAAGTCAGCATACATACAGTATAAAGGACCCGTCGTACTGTACATGCCGTAGAACCAATAATAATAATAAAACTTTATTCGTATAGCACCTTTCATGACATGAAATGCAAGTGCTTTACAGAGCAATGGAGAGAAAAGAAAAGCAAGGCATAAACATAAAAAATCAAGCAGTAATGCAATACAGTGAGGACATGAATAACAAAAAATAAAAGATCAATTAAAAGGGTGTAGAAGTGGGTCTTGAGCTGTAGTATTTGCAAAGCAGAAAGCTCTCTCTCTTCCTCTCCAGAGGCATTATTAAACCTGCCAGTCGCTCCAGAGCTAATGGTAATGTTCCTGACCGTCTTTTTGCTTAAATCATGCTTCACATGTGAGCCAGTGGTGCACACAGTGTCACACACGCTTTCTCCTGGGACTGGGAGCGCGTCATCGCATGCTATTTATAGATGCACTAAAGAATCCCCACATATTATGTGAAGCAAAAAAGACAGCGATCTCTTTATTTGTGCACAAATACAGTCGGGAACAATACGATTATCTCTGGAGAGACTGGCAGGTTTAATAATGCCACTCCAGAGGAAGCTAGAGATCTACTTGTCTGTTTTGCCTGTATCAGTTTGTGACAAATACAACCTTCCTGACTCTTGAATAACCAATCAATCAATCATTATAATGAAACTAGAGCGGTGCCCGTGGGGCCTCTACAGGCCTACTTGGAACGATGCAAGTCCCCCATGCATGGGGATTACAATTAAAAAGAAAAAAGTACATGAACCTGTGGATTTGCGCCCTGTACCGATATTGACGTCAGACTTTGGTGCTCCAGTCCTGTTGTTTCAAGCTGCTGTGACACTCACCGTCAATGTTGGCCAGGTGCGGAAACTACCAATGGCTGTTCGGGCTGGCGTGCATCTTCAAAACGCCCTGGATATAGCCCTACCGTCAGCTCACCCTGCACACACACACACGCAGGCACACACCAAGACACCATGCAGGCACACACATGCCCGCACACACACACACACACTATCTGCAGTTAAAACTCCAGATGGATGCACAAGGATGAGACAGACCCAATAATTATAGACACACCTGCCGCCCGCATACTGCTTGACACATGGCATGTGCGCGAGCATGCACGCACGCACACGCATTCCTTAACTGCAAATATAGACGCACAAGGATGAGACAGACAGATAGAATAATTAGAAACACCTGCCGCATACGAACACACAAACACGCACACGCACACACACACACACACACACACACACACACACACACACACACACACACACACACACACACACACACACACACACACACACACACACACACACACACACAAGCACACACACACTTGGTTGCAATTGTAAGCGCAGAGCGACATGCCGACATCCTGCGGTGTGCATCTCATCTCCAGAGGTTTATAATTACATTTAGCAATAAAGTCAAAGTGTGAAATAAGTGAGTCATCAGCCACAACTTCACAAGTCACATGTTATGCTGAAATAAGTCACATTTTAGTGTTGTTTTTTACAGGACTTTTTTTTTTTTTTTTTTTTTTTAGTTTATTGACTAAAAATATATTTAGTTTTAGTCATATTTTAGTCATCTGAAATTGTTTAGTGTTGGTCTAGTTTTAGTACAACAAATCTACAGTTGACTTAGTCGACTAAAATGTATTTTGGCGGGCGTTGATGGATTCATAATGGCTGACTTTACACTTGGTTGCATACTGCAAATAGCCGATCTACAAGCTCACAACGTGTCACAGCGCAACACGCTGTAGATCGGCTTTTTGTATAGATCGGCTATTTTCATCATGCAACCAACCACACGGCGGTTAGTATGCGTCCCACTTACAGTTGCTCATCAAGGACTGGCGTCATGGTTTTCTTTGGGACAATTTAATTGTTTCATTAAGACTCTTCAGCTCCGGATTGACCATCACCATTTATTGCAAAGCTGTATTGCATTTAGTTTGGCGTTGTGGCTGGAGATCACAGATTACCTGTGCAGCATACACAATGATCTGAGATCAGAACGCCCCCATATAGCAGAACACAAGATAAAGACATGAAATGAACAACATGCCAGATACCACATAGATTAGATACATATCACACAACACAATAGAATAATCCATAAATCACATTATAATCACAGAATCTAAATGGCACAGGGAGGAGACCTTCCACGCGCTACGTCCGGCTGGGGAAACTCTCCACTGTCGGGTGAAAAGAAGCAACTTGGACTCCTCATGCATAGAAGGAAGCATGAGGTCAGTCCGTGTCCCCCCCCCCCCCCCCAGGTTGGCAGAGGAAGTGTAGCGCCCAGGACTACATTAGATAATTGAACTGGGTGAAAAAAATGGTTTGCAAATATAATTATGAGATAAAAATATTAAATAAACCTGTATAAATGACTATAAATCACTGTCCTGAAAACGTCCTCACAAGTATAGTAACGCAAGTGTGTGTGTGCGTGCCTGTGTGCCTGTGTGGCAGAAGTATTGCTCATCTTTATTTACTGTGGGGGATTCCTGGACCGACAGAGTAGTCCATGGAACATGTTTTTGTTACTCGGTAAACATGCCCTCCTTCGCTACCTCCTCCCACTCCCTCCCTAGCATCTCTCTCTCTCTCTCTCTCTCTCCCCCTCTCCCCCTCCCCCCTCTCTCCATCTCTCAATGTGACGGCAGATGGATTTGCCCTTCCTTCAACCCAAAGGAACACAAAATCGAAACGATAAAAAAGCAGTGTCGTCTGTCTGTCACTCGCTCCTGTTTCATGTAAAAATGAGCTGCTGTGAAAAAGGTCAGTAATGGGGGTGGGGGGGGGGGGGGGTGGGGGGGGGGGGGGCTGTTGACAGAGAGGATCGAGACAGACAGAGAGATACAAGCAGTAGCATCAAAGCAATTCAACACCAACAGTAAACACTGTGAGACTATCTCAGCACATTTATAGGTATAGACAAAACACTCCATATATTTGCACGTTGCTGCATTGTGACGTCCTTAAAGATGGAGTGCCATGATTTTTTTCCCACCATATTATATTATATTGTTATATTGTTATATAAGGAGGAAGACGTTTTTCTAAAAAGTGTACAGTATTTGTTTAAATATTTATGTATTTATGTGGGCACGCCCACCAGTTCATTAAGTATGCCTGGTTTGCCTGGCGGGTGGTGATGGGTGGTGATCCACCTGAACTTAAGCTGCACCCACAGCTGCAGATGAATGATTGAGGGGGGTGGGTTAGGGGAGGGGCTGATAGTGTGATGTCACTATATTACTGTTTTTTTGGCACGTTTGACTGTCAAGGGTTCAGCCTCCAGGAAGAAACCCTGAATACAAAGTTAATACACCATTGCACATGAAAACGACTCCAGGGTGTCTAATGAAGTACTGTTACCTCATAGACACATGGAAAACTGGAAAAATACAAAAATGGTGGCACTAAATTAAATTTCCTTATATGGTTATGGTGACATGAGTGTGAAGTCAGAGGATGGCCTGCCAGCCTCCCGGCCGGTCGGTCGGCCCTCCCTTAAGCCAATGCTCAGCCTAACTCTTCTCTATATAAATTACAGTATACAGCCATTTCTTTTGAGATTATCTCATCTGTCACACTCCTGTGGTGCTTTGTTTCCATCTGTTGAACCTATAGGCTCACGTCGTTGGGCTATAGAGTTGTTGGGGTGTTGGCTGTAGTGCCAGAAAAGGCTGTGACCATTTGTGGCTCTGTGAGCCAGACAGGGCGTTTCCATTTGATATCTCATGTAAGTTTTGGCTCCTTCTCTAGGTGGTCCTCAGTCGAGCCCTCCATTGTAGTACTGCGACAAACAGTCAAAAAGTGCTTTAGTTTTCGAGATACCCCTACCGGAGGTAGGACCAAACACAACATAGTTTTTCCTCATCTCTAAGGTCTCCCAGACATGAAATGGATTCTTGTATAAAAATATTTTACTGCAAAAGTTGTGAAATTGATATATAAATGTATACACCCCAAAATAAAAGTAAAGCCTGTTCGTCTGGGGGTTGAGCCATATAAACTCATGTAGATTCCCTATGGAAGCTCCTGGAGGTTTGAATCTTGGTATACTTGAAGCCAGAACATCCCTCTACACTCTAGAAAAGTCCAAATGTCAATATCTGAATGCAAATGGGAGATACAGTCATTTGAACACATAACTACAATAGGCGGAATGTAAATCTATGTAGAATGTTCTCTTTACTTTGTATTGACTCTGACATGGATTACCATATCAACACATATGAGGGCCTGTTGGAAAGGTATGACTCTACTGAATCCAGCAATACCGATTGTTTAATGGTAGCTGATATACTCATGGAGTTATGCCACTAAACGTGCAAGGTGCCCCAAATGGGGAAAATGAATTAAATCTACAGTAGGCTATCACTGATTAGTTTTATTTGTCATACGTATTACTTAGTAGGGGTAGAAAGATATACATTTGTAAAGTGTGTGTGTGTGTGTGTGTGTGTGTGTGTGTGTGTGTGTGTGTGTGTGTGTGTGTGTGTGTGTGTGTGTGTGTGTGTGAGAGAGAGAGAGAGAGATGCAACTTCAACATTAGAGCAGAGAAAATGGCAATGCATGCCTAAAATGCAATAAAACTATTAGGTTGATTTAGCACACCTGGCCAAGGGAAACCAATTAAGCTGCAGCAATTTCATTCTTAAGGTTATCCTCACAAGTCACAACAGCAAGTCATTCAGTTCTGTAAACTTGAGAAGTTACTACAGTATTTGACTCCACCTGCTCTATCTGCATCTTTTGGGTTTTCTTTCTAAACTGACAGGTAAATTGATGTAAATATTTTGGACTGTGAAAAGATTAGAAGGACCTTGGCAAATGAAATGGCTAATTAGCTAGCTGTAAAGTGACCTAGCTTAATGTAACAGAGCCTGTCCACTAGCCTATATTCACAATAGACTAGCACATAGAATACCAGTGGTGGAAAGTAACTAAACTAAAGTACAATTTTGAGGAATGTACTTTACTTGAGCATGTCAAATGTGCTGTATTTTTACTTCTACTCAACTACATTTCAGAGGCAAAGTTTATACTTTTACTCCACTACAATTATTTGACAACTACAAAACATGAACCAGTTCAGCCACATTTCAGCTACTTGATTGTGAGCTTGTAGATCGGCTATTTTCAAAAGATTTATATACATGAGGCTTTCTGCATAAAGAGTACTTTCCACTTTTAGTACTTTAAGCAAATTTCAGTACTTTTACTCAAGTAACTTTTTCCACCACTGTAGAATACCACCTGAATTGGTATCACTGATGACAATATGGATAGATAACAAATTCTAAAGTGATTTTTATTTCATTTTACCAGCATGGAGAGTCATGTACACACAGTGGATCCAAATATTTGTATCATCTGTGGTAAAAAAGGGAAGAAACAAGATCCATATGTCAAACAGCCCACAGCAGAAGGCCTTCAACGAATACTAAATGTTGCTCAACAGAGAGATGATGACGTCCATAAAACCCTGTCTCCATACAAAGATGATATACTTTCGTTCAAAATGAAGGTATCATATCATGTATCGTGTAGAGCAAAGTACTCCAGTAAGACTAACATCAGTGAGCAACAAGTTGCAAAGGTTCAAAGTCAGAGCATGCCTGCATCGGCCTCGTCAACAAGACTGAGCAGGGTTGATACAATATCATTTGACATACGAAGAGATTGCTTCATTTGCGGGAAGGCCAGAACAAGACCAGAACCTCTGACAGCCATTGTAACTGGTACAGGCAAGAGTACCAGAGACAAGGTCCTACATGCAGCATCAGAAAGGCTTGATGAAGTTGTACATCATCGGCTGCTCCCATATCCGGATCTCTTTGCGTATGATGCAAAATATCATAAAAGCTGCCTTAAACACTATATCTCTGTACGTAATATAGCAGCTGCCAGACGAAAAAAAGAATCCGAACAGCAGACCAGTATCTATGACAAAGCTTTTATTAAGCTCACTGAACTCATTGACAAAACTGTTTTCTCAAAAGAAATGAAAGTGATGACACTCAACTCCTTGACTGGGAGTTATGATGACATATTGAAGACACTGGAGTCTGGGGAGGATGATGAGATGGTCCAACACACGAAATACAGATCCTGGAAACTGAAGGAAAAGCTCTTACAGCATTACAAGCACAGGCTGGTATTTGTAGTACGACCTGGGAAGTCTGATTTGGTATGCTCTGAAAGTGTGCCCATGGGATTGGCAATGAGAGCTGAACTCCAAGAAGAGCCAGAAGAGACAGCTTCTACAGAAGACTGTGAGACACAACAGCCAAGTCAATGTCTCTCTGACAGGGACATATTACATAGAGCTGCAGACATATTGCGGAAAAGCATGGAGCAGGTTGAGCATGACCATACATCATATGTGAGCAGTGATCAACTGTCACGTCTACATTGCAGCAACTATGTTCCAAACAATGTGTATGACTTTGTGAACTGGTGTGTTGATGCAAATGCCCACAGAGATTACAAGACCTGTGATGAGGAACCAGCTTTGAAGGACAACATGTGTGTCATTGCAATCTGCCATGATCTCATTGCACAGTGCTGTCACATTCATACACCAATCACACTGGGACTTGCCATTTTGATTCACCATGAATTTGGTAGTAGGTCACTCATCGAGGAGCTCAGTGCAATGGGGCATTGTGTTTCCTATACAGAGGTTCGACACTTCCTCACATCTGTGTTTGCACACCAGATATCAAGTTCAGAGAGTGGTGTTTACGTCCCAACTGGCCTCACTGGAGTCTCTGAACATGGAATTGTTGATGCAGCCATCGATAACTTTGATCAAAATGAGGATACCTTGGACGGGAAGCAAACAACTCATGCTATGGCATCTGTTGTGTACCGTAGAGGCCATGTCTCCACTGCAGATAAATGCCTACCACGAGTCCGAGAGAGGTCTATCTCAACGCTGAACACAGCTGACTTGAATGGAGATAAACTTCACAGGTATGTTTGGATTATTTAAAATTGTATTTATTGCATAGTCACAGTACAAATGAATTGGTGGTTATGGGGGTGTTCAATATGAATACTTGGCAAGGTATAGTGCAAGTCTACTGAGTTGATATTTAAAGCATGAGTTAATGACAAGCATATCTCATTATTTCTGGTTACAGATACATCAATCCTCCAAAGCGACCAGAACCACCCGAACTATCCAAACCTGAGATGCTACACATAAACACAGCTATCTCCAAAGCAGCAGAAGACAGAGACCTTGTATGGAAGCTGGCCCGAAACCAAAGTGACGATAAACAGCATATTCCTGCATGGTCTGCATACAATGCCTTCACTTCAGACACACCTTGTCCAGTCGCCAGTGTCCTATACATGCCCTTCATAAGGGAATCGCCCTCAGATTTGTCCACTATCTATACAGCCATGATACGACTTGTACAGCTAGCTGAAGAACTAGGACAACACCACATACTTGTCACTGCAGACCTTGCAATTTATAGCAAAGCGCAACAAATCTTATGGAACAAACCAGAGCTCTTAAAAGGGAAGATCACAATGAGACTAGGGGGTATGCATATTACAATGGCTTACCTTGCAAGCATTGGAAAGCTCTATGGCGATGGCGGACTCTTTGACATTCTCACTGAGTCAGATGTGTATGCAGAAGGAACAGCCCGGCAGTTGCTTGAGGGGAAACATCTGGCAAGAGGGATAAGGGGCATAAAGCTAGCTTCTGAGGCTCTCTTCAGGCTCTTCTGGAAGGCCATGCAATCATGGCTTGAAAAGAAAGGCAAATGTGCAATGACTGGAGCACAAGAGCAACTCCTACGAGATCTACAGCATGCATTTCATGGCAATGACAAGGCCACTGCTAAACAACTTGTCAGTGAGGTGAGGACGGAACTTACTGAGATCCAGAACATTATCCAGGTGTTCACAGATGATGGGACTAAGCAATCAGCAACTTTCAGATACTGGTTGATGTTCCTCAAGGGTGCTGATCTGTTGTTACGGATCCTTCGCTCAGAGCGTGAAGCCGACTTTCAACTACACCTGAATTGCATGTGTGAAGTCATCCCTTGGTTCAGAGCTGCTGGAAGAAACAATTATTCCAAGTACATGCCAGTCTATGTTGCAGAAATGAAAGCTCTTGAACATGAACAACCGGAAGCATACTCATTCATGCAAGAAGGCGGATTTGTTGTTCGCCGGTCGGAGGATCACAGCTTCAACTGTGTGGGGACTGATCAGGCACTGGAGCAAACCATCAACAGAGAAGGCAAGAGTCAGGGTGGAGTTGTTGGCTTCACATTAAGAAAGGGAGCTCTCACAAGATGGTTAATGACGAGGCATGTGACCACGGCATACGTGGATGGCATGAAAGACCTTTGTGACACTGGTGCAAGGTGCCCAAAAGCACACAAAGAACATGGAGCCTCCAGAATGGACAGAGATGAGAGAGACATACAGAAAATAATGGAAGCTGTGGAGCAGAAGCAGAACCCCTTTGACCTTGATAGTATCCCCGAGGAACTGATCAATATTGCAAGTGGTCAGGTTGCATCTGAAAAAGTTGCAAAAGAGCTGTCAAGTTTCCTTCAAGATGGTGCTGAACAGAATGCCATTTTTATTGAACAACGGCTGGCAAAATCCAAAAAATCAAAGAGCTTCTGGGATCCTGAGAAGAGAAAACAGTGTGCAACTTTCAAAGACATGAAAACATCAGGTGGAGTCAGTACATCTAAAAAGGTTCACATGGACTCAGATGTGCTCTTTCGAAGATTACTTGCTGTATCCAAGCAAAGAGAGGTGTCCATGGAGACTGTGATGTCTCATGAACTTGCTGCTGTCCCACCCTCTTTGTTTTATGATGATGGAAGCATGAGAAAGACAACAAAAGCCGACCTTGCTAAAAAACTGGAGTCTGTAGTTGAAGAGACACAGCAGTTGCCTAATGTTGCTGAACCATCTGCATACATCATCGACGGCATGGCTCTTCTACAGAGTCTCCCTGACTCAGGCTTTCAGACATTCAATGACCTGGGTGAGCGTGTCTGGAAGAAGATCAAAATGCTGATGGAAAAGGAAAACAATAACTGTGTTGCTGTAGTATTTGATAGATATGATCATCCACACTCAATCAAAGACCTGGAAAGGCAAAGAAGGGGCACCATCCAAGCAAGCAGATCTACACACATTATCACAGGAAAAGCCAATGTTCCTAACTACAGGAAATACCTCAAGGTCAGTGGTAACAAGGCTGCTTTATGCAGCTTTGTTAGCAACTACATAGCCACTACAGGGCCAATGAGAATCTCCTCAGAGAACACAGTCATTTTGGCAGGTGGCTTTGAACATGGTGAGGAGGTCAAGGTGGTCAGCAAGTCAGGTGTTGTCAACTTGACAGAAATGTATAGTGACCAAGAAGAGGCTGACACCAGATTGGTATTCCATGCAATACAGCTAGCAAAGTCTCATTCTCGGGTTGTCATCAGATGCGATGATACAGACGTACTGGTTTTGCTTGTGTATTATTCCAGCAAAGGAATGTTTGGATCCTCAACAATGTTCATGCACTCTGGACATGGCCAAAGGGAGAGGTTTGTCCCAGTCTGTGCCATTGCGAAGAATCTTGGTGCAGCACTTTGTGCATGTCTACCTGCATGCCACGCCCTCACAGGTTGTGATACCACAAGCAGCTTATACAGAATTGGGAAGGCTACTGCTTTTAACAGACTCAAGACCCATCTGAGTGACTTAAAGGAGATGGCCAATTTTGGTCTTTCTGGAAGTCTGGGGGAGGCAATTCCTGTGGCAAGAAAGTATGCCCTCCTTCTCTATGGCCAAAAGAAAAGGGAAGATGGCCGTCCTTGCACCACCTTGGATGAACTGAGGTACACACTGGCATCTACAACAGATTCATCAGCTGCAAATTTACCCCCAACAGAAGATGCCTTTCAGCAACATGTATCAAGAGCTATGTACCAGACCGCAGTGTGGTGTCACAGCCATGTGGCCAAGCCTCATCTCTGGGACCCAGTTGGTGGAGGGTGGAGACTAAGAGAAGATGGGTCTATTGAACCGGTGATGTTCGTCAAAGCACCTGCACCTAAAGAAGTCAGAGACATCACCCACTTATACTGTAAAGACGGAAAGTGCAATAATAGCAGTAAATGCCAGTGTCTTTCAGTAGGCTTGACCTGCACAGAGTTTTGCTCTTGCTCTGACTGCCCAAATGTGAGCCATGCTGCTTTTGACGATGATGTGGATGAGTGACACCAGTGGTGTAGAGAAATATGTCCTCTCTACTGCTCCACTACAGACGCCCAAACCCAACACACTATCCCAGATCCCCAACAACTCTATCTCCTCTGAGGACCCCCTCCCCCAACACACTCAACCCTGACTGACCCTCTTAATGGACTGTTGATTTGGCCTTGTCTCGCACGCACGCGCGCGCACACACACACACACACACACACACACACACACACACACACACACACACACACACACACACACACACACACACACACACACACACACACACAGTTTAGATAAGAACATTTAATTTGAATAAAAAGGTTTGTTAATCCAGAAACCTGTTTCCTTGTCTGTGTCTCAGCTTCTAGTCCCCAGCGCATTTTGGCTGCAGGACAGTGAATTCTATGTGACAACTTATACTGATTCAATGTTTTTAGAAAATGTATGCAGGCTAGTAAAGTGAACTGTCTTTGCAGTAACAGTGAATTTGTGAACTGTTTATGGACTGAAGATTTCATTTACTGTTTCCTTTCTTTCTTTGTTTTTTCCAGTTTGGTACACGTTATACGTTTAGTGCCATAACTCCATGAGTATAAGACCTACCATTGCACAATCAGTATTGCTGGATTCAGTAGAATCATACCTTTCCAACAGGCCCTCATATGTGTTGCTATGGTAATCCATGTCAGAGTCAATACAAAGTAAAGAGAACATTCTACATAGATTTACATTCCGCCTATTGTAGTTGTACATATTTCTCTATTGAAGCGGCATCTATTTGTTCACAATTTCTCATTTCTCAAGTTTGAGACATTTCATACATTTTAGGGACTTCTACTCAAGTGATTTGTTTATGTTTTCCCACCCTTGATAAGTGAAGTTAAAATAAAACTAATGTGATACTGTAGATTTCATTAGTTTTATTTCCCCCCGTTTGGGACACCATATACGTTTTGTGGCATAACTCCACAATTATGCAAGCTACATTTACACAATTGGTATTGCTGGATTCAGTAGAACCTCACCTTTCCTACAAGCCATCATATGTGTTGCTATGACAATCCATTCCAGAGTCACTACAAAGTAGAGAAGACATCTACATAGATGTACAATTCCGCCTACTGTAAGTATGTGTTCAAATGACTATATCTCATATTGACATTCAGATATTGACATTCAGTCTTTTCTAGAATGTAGAGGTATGTTCTGGCTTCAAGTATGCCAAGTTTTGAACCTCTCAGAGCTTCCATTGTGAATCTACATGCCTTTAAGTGCCTCAACCACCAGACGGACAGGCTTTATTTTTAGTTTGAAGTGTATAACTTTAAATAACAATTTCACCACCTTTGCAGTAAAATATTTTTATACAAGAATCCATTTCATGTATGGGAGGCCTTAGAGATGAGGAAAAACTATGTTGTGTTTGGTCCTACCTCCGGTAGGGGTATGCCGACTTCTGGGGGCCATTGTCGCAGTACTATTTGTTGCCTCCATACATCCGGCCAGCTCGTTAATTGGTGCTTTGCGCTCCTGCGTCGTTCTTGAGTACATCCATATATTTTAATATGGGACGTCCTCGTGACCGGTGCCCGGTGTTTGCTGGCTGGCAGCTCTTGGTGTCTTTGGCAGTGACAAAGACACTGCTATAGTCTCATTCTCCTGGCTGCTATTTTCTGGCTCGCCCTTGGTATTCCCTCATACAGATTTGTGTTGGTAACATGTGTGCTCTTACTGATGTTGAGTGCTGCACGCAGCATTCTGGTGTAGCACCCATCGAGAGACTTCTGCAGGATTGGCTTCAGGGTCCAGCATTCACTGCCGTATAGGAGAACAGACTCTACCGTTGTGTAGAAGAAGCTGAGTTTGGTTTGGCGGGGGAGGTTGGTTCCATACACTGGCCATGCCGTTTAGGGCCCTCCATGCAAGTGCCTTCCTCACTTTCAGATCTTGTTCGGTTGATTCGACCCTTGAGCCCAGGTACTTGAAGTCCTTGACTACCTTACTCCTTACTCGTCATTACTCGAGTAAAAACGCTCATACTGTTAAGTCTGAATTATTGTCTTGCCTCATTTGTGTATTGTCTTTCTGAGCATGTACAGATCATGCAGATTCATTCCCTATTTGGCTTATAACTTAACTAAACATGTTAATGTTAGGGAATTAATAGGTTCTTGAATAGGTGCTTCTAACTGTTTATGCTCAATTATGCTCAATACATATATATTCTAAATTAATTCTAAGAGTTGTCCGACTGAAATACAGAAGTAATCCACAGTAGTGCTGCGTAGAGGGACCAGGTCTGCAATCACTCCATTCGTCATGAAGTATATAGTGATTAAGAAATGGCTCTTTGCTCCATTAATTAACTTAAGACTGGATGCTGTTGAATCAGGAAGCAGTCATCAGACTATTTATTTATTGTTTTCCCCCCCTTGGCGATTCAGAATGGTGGGATTTGCACGATGGATTTTCTATCACTCCATTAACCCTGTGAGTTAACCTTTATCATGGCGTGTGTGAAAAGCATTCATAATAATTCCAACGCTGCCTGTCTTTCTTCACACACCACCTAGGTGGATCGGTTTAGTCCTGACTAACAGTGACAGGGTTGGGGGGGGGGGGGTGGGTGTTGTACTGTAGATGTGTTATTATACACATATACACATTTCATATTATGCACAATGCATATACTGTTTATTATACTTGCGCAAGCAGAGTGTGCAAGTACCGCGATCGGCTGGGTATGTATGTATGTACGTACGTACTTACTCACTCCACCAGCCAATAAGGGACCATCATCCTTGGTGACGTAACTAAGGTTCGTTTCAAGGTTGGTATATTATAAGTATAAGTATTTAGAACAGCAGTTGTATTAGACATTATTTATTAGCACTCATAGTAGAGACGAGAGGGTTTAGCAGCAGTTGTACCATGAGGCAGTAGTCACTAAACACCTGGATGTGGGTGTGGAAACAAACCTACCTTCTATGATGTGCATCATGAAGGTATACCCGCCATGCACCATCAGCAACATTATGAAAATTACAAAACGATATAATCGTCCGGGTAAAAATCACCCATGTTTAGTGTTCTCCTAGGGTTCATGTAGAGTGAAGACATAAAAAAAGACTAGCATAGAGCCTTGAGGGACAACTTAATGGGGGTTTTAAGTGGTTTCAGTGGGTTTCATCATGGTGATCATGTGGGCAGCAACCAGCAACCCTATTGATCTGATTTCACTTTCACTGAGGTGACATCATAAATATATAATTTAAATGCAGAATGTCAAGTATAATGTCAAGTAATTGCATGAAATAAGCACAGTTATTTTTTGAAAATAACCACTCTGCTAGCTCTGCTGTTTTCGAAAATCTAGAATGCTGTGATGGCACTGTCACATATGAAAGGCCACGCTCTATATTCTAACATTAGACTCCATTTACATTTTTATGCGTGTACTGATACATTATGCATTTTATAATGACCATAATAAAATGTTAAATGTTAACACTTTGAATATAATGGTGTCAGCTGCACTCGCTAAGGGCACCGGCATCCGCCATCGGTGTGTGAATGTGTGTGTAAATGTAATGCACAATCTATACCTACAGTAGAGGGTATGTGTGTGACATCATCATACCAGGAAGTTATATGGGGAAGCCTATAGGTGGCAAAACACTACTTTCTTGCCTTGCATTGATTAAACAACGTTAAATGACATAAAAATCACTTTGCCACTCGATTTGACACTCACTTTACCTTCCATGTAGATTATCTATTTTTTTAGGCTTTAGGTTTAGGGTTGGAATTCATAAATCACCCTCCTAAAATATTGTCCTCACAAGTATAGTAACACAAACGTGTGCGTGTGCATGTGCAATTGTGCATAATACGCGTCCCTGCAAGAGCGAGCAAGAGAGAGAGGTGATAAACCACCTGCATGCATCTCTTCATCTCGGTGGGATGTCTCTGTTCCTCTCCAGCCCCCCCTCTCCAGCCCCCCCCCCCCCCTCCTCTCCAGCCCCCCCCCCCCCCCCCCCCCCCAATATATCTCCCTGATCCTATTACTCCCCCCCACACCCACCCCCCTCACGTCCCACCCCCATAACTCCATACATCAAAGCTCTTTACTGCAGGTATACGGTATAAAGCGCCCTCATAAATTTTGCCTTCTGCTTCGGCTCTGAGATTACCGGGGCCCGAGATGACTGGGAAACATGCTACCCACGTTCCCACACTGAACACGTGGAGCCGTCGGTGCAGCCGTGACCGACCGTGGCTTTCTAACGCGCTATAGGAGTGATCGTAACGAATCGTTATGATTTAAGAGGAATCAAAGTGATGGTGGCTGTGAAGAGCGCTGCTCACGTGCTCCTCGATGAATCCCATTCCCTCTATAGCGCTGCTCCACCCAGTCCTAAGACATGTGAGAATGGTCCAGTGAAGAAAGAAATCCAATTATGGGTGTATGGGATTTTTTCTCTATCAAACTATCACTAAACACGGATGAAACCATCAGCAACATTATGAAAATTGCAAAAATATTCATTATTCATTTATTTTTTCTAATATTAAGGTTATTTTTTGCAGTCTGTTTGTTTTCCAGCCAGACATGTTGAGAACCCCTGATCTAATGGAGCATGCCAGCTTGCTCAGCACAGAGACATACTGTACATGCATTGCTTTTTGTCATTGAGTATTGCCCGTTTTGAGCTTGTAGATCTGCTATTTATACAAAATGCGTTTTGAACTCATCAATCCTCTTTTTTTATTTGAATCCTTTTTTGGTCGTATGAGGTTTCCACCCGACAGAGACGATTATAATAAGAAAAAGACTAAATAATAATATAACTAGAAAAAGTGCACTTCTGGGCACAGGTCTCCACCAGGATAGGAATGTAGGACATTGCAGCTTGCCTTCATCTGGTGGTTGGATAAAAGGGCAACAAAAGTAAATTAGAGGTAAAAACACTTTTCGGCCAGTTATAGCGCCACCTTGAGGCTGAGTTGAAATTGTTCATCGGCCTAGTGGGAATGTGCGTGCACAATTTCACGGAAATCACGCGATGTGTTCATGATTTGCAGCATTTTGTTTGAAACTGAGCACTCATGTGAACTTTGGAAGCCAATCTTAACCAATCAGGATGGAGTCTGAGAAATCTGAAAGACCCGTTTTGTTGAATGGCTCTAGAGAGACTGTGTACCAATTTGCGCGATGTTTGGACAAAATCTGTAGGTGTACTGTGCAAAAACTTGTTTTGCACAAAGCGGCCTCCTGGTGGCGCTATAACAGGCCGTTCTGGAAATTTTGGGGCAGAGGTTCATCGTTGGCATCCAGGGAGTGTGTGTGCAAAATTTGGCATCGCCCGGGTTGTTTTGCACAAAGCGGCCTCCTGGTGGCGCTATAACAGGCCGTTCTGGAAAGTTTGGAGCAGAGGTTCATCGTTGGCATCCAGGGAGTGTGTGTGCAAAATTTGGCATCGACCGGGTTAACGGTGGCCGAGATTAGCTGCTCACGGACACACACACACACACACACACACACACACACACACACACACACACACACGGACGGACGGACGGACGGACGGACGGAGTTCAAAACATACTCTCCCCCCATGCCTTCGGCCTGGTGGAGACAATAATAAGAATGAAAATAATGCACTGAAGTGAAAGCATGCAGGAATTGGAAGGGTTAGGTTTAGGGTCTTGTCTTAGACGGGTACCATATAGCTTTGTAGTGTATATTTATTTGACTGTGCCTTCCTGTTATTTGACTTGTCCTGGGTTGTCGACTAAATGTCATTCGGTTTTAGTCGGTTCCGGTTCCTCAAAGTCCACTCCTGCTCCTCCGATTCCATTCCATTCCAACCCCACAGAGGGGAGGAATCATAAGGACGAAACAATGCTCTTGAAGTGTGTAGGTGGTAAGGTCACCCATAACCATTAAGACCTGGAATGCGCATATGTGTCACCTTAGCTTTTAACCACTTTAACCATTAGGCTATTTTAAACTTTCGCTGTTGAAAACTGCTATTTTTGAAAGATTGTGAAAATCTTATATATTATATATTCTTTCACAGTGGAAATTATTTGCTTCTGGAGGCCCCTGGAACAAAATATTATTGCGATGGAGGTCGGCAGACAAATCCATATCATTCTGGGGGTGCTTGACATGAACCACTGACGTAGTTTTTTTCAGAAAACTTTCAGGATTTTGAAGAAGTTTGTAGAATCAGGTACTTAGGTCTTGGCTTAAATATGTTTGTAGGTCTTGACTCTTGGGTTAAATATGTCTCTCTCTCTCTCTCTCTCTCTCTCTCTCCCTCCACCAGGTGAGGAATGACTTAACCAACGAGCTGGAGAAGGCGGACATCCAGATCGCCGACACGGAGAGTTTCTCCAACGACCCTTGTGTCAACGTGAAGAAACTCAAGGTGAGAGAATGGCCGCTTTGTGCAGCCCCATGCACAAAGTAACCCACAGCTGGTGGCATACTATAGGGCAGGGGTGCCCAAAAGGAGATCACAAAGGCTGTGCAGGCGGACCACATGACATGCCCCTAAAGAATATTTAATTTAAATATGTTAAAAAGTGTCATCCGGACTGTCATTTGAATTAAAGGTGACTTGATTGACACCAAAAGGTCCTGTCAGCTCAAACATACAAAGTGATATTTTGTTTTCTTGCTGTCCACAAAAACGTTGGTAGCATAAATTAAATATAAATCTATTCCACCCCCCCCCCCCCCCCTGCCCCCCATTCCAAGTGCATTTGCCTTATATGTAACGCCAGCTCCGCTATTCCAAAGACCCCTCAGGTACATAATATTTAAACAATTTTCAGCAATGGTATAATAATTTTGTCGGTGGGTAGATCATGTTGAGCTGGTCCTAGCTCTCAAGCACCTGCTGTAGGGCACATTCCAAATCCTGGTGGCAACGATGTTACCGTTGAACCAAACTCTAGGTTCAGAAGACTGGAGGCCACCTCTCAATTCATTCGACAGATGAAGAAGAAACATTGATTTTAATTTAAAAATATATATAGATTTTTAATCATGAAAATGACCTACATGGTTAATAAGATTAATCCATTTAGTTTATTATGAAACAAAATCAATGCACGCACGCACGCACGGACGCACGCATGCACGCACGCACGCACGCACGCACGCACGCACACACACACACACACACACACACACACACACACACACACACACACACACACACACACATGAGTGTGTCCTGGGCTGAAGGTGAATGGTCCTCATCTCATTCTGTGGGATGGTACAGCTGTCATGACTAGATGTGCCATTTCAGTAATTTTGGACGCACTCAGTCCTGTGAGCTCTTTTCATTGAAGTTGTACCCATGGAATATAGCCTCTCTTCTCCTCTCCTCTCTCCTCTCCTCTCCTCTCCTCTCCTCTCCTCTCCTCTCCTCTCCTCTCCTCTCCTCTCCTCTCCTCTCCTCTCCTCTCCTCTCCTCTCCTCTCCTCTCCTCTCCTCTCCTCTCCTCTCCTCTCCTCTCCTCTCCTCTCCTCTCCTCTCCTCTCGGAAGAGGCAAATGACAGAGAGAGAGAGAGAGAGGCAGAGAGAGAGAGAGAGAGAGAGAGAGAGAGAGAGAGGCAGAGAGAGAGATGTAGAGGCAGAGAGAGAGAGATGTAGTGGCAGAGAGATATGGCGAGGCAGAGAGAGAGAGGAGATAAAGATAAAACATACGTGAGTGGTGCCTGAGGCTGATGTTCTGAGCTGACACCCTGCTAAATGTCTTTGTTGTCGGGAAGATATACCTCTTATCTCCATATTTAAACTTTTTGTGGGTTTTTTTTTCTTTTCTAAATGAACGCTAGTGTCACACAGAGCATCAACAGCATACCAGACCCATGTTGAGCTTGAAGTTCTGTAGTTCTTGTAGTTTGGTATACTTTATATTTTGAGCTTGTAGTTCTTGTGGTTTGGTATACTTTTCAACTGTAATCCTGAAAGGTCTCAGGTCTGTCTTTGACACGTGAGGTTTCCACCCGATGGAGGCCATTAGGTAAATCACAGTCTCTCTGAAAGCCTCTCCGTTCTGAGAGCTGGGGTTCTGCCAGGCGGCTCCCCGTCACTTGACCGGTTTTACGGCACGCACGCAGACACGCACATATACACACGCACGTACGTAGTACGTACGCACCTATACATACGCACACACACACGACAAATACGTTACACACTGCACCACAAAAGCACATTTTTCCTACACACACACACACACACACACACACACACACACACACACACACACACACACACACACAGGCATAACGTTTTATAGTTATGCCTGATTTATACAGCAGTTAGTTAGTTAGTTAGTAAACGTAAAAAGAAATGGCAGTCATAAAATCGAAAAAATACGAACCTGTCTGGGTGAGTGTGTGCATGTGTGTGTCCGTGTGTGAGTGTATGTGTGTCCGTGTCCGTGTGTGAGTGTATGTGTGTGTGTGCGCTTGCACACTGTGATGGAGCACCTGTGCTCGTTCCAAATCCCCCAGACAGCACAGAGCTGCCTCTATATAACAGTAACTGGCAGTAATGACACATAACCCTGTTACCGGGCAGAACACAACTCCTATCTCCACCATCCTAACTTTACTTGTCTTTGTCATAAAGTTGACGTCCGCCTACTTCCTGGTCATACTATACTACGGCGTCGCACAGAAGCATCAAAATCAAAGGTCATCATAAGCGGATCTGCAAGCTGTAAGCATGGCGCATGAGCCACACATTTTTAGCTTGTAGATCTGTTGCTTTTGCTGTTTTATGTTTTGAAAAGTATAACAGGTTTTTTTTTGGACATCATGAGGTTTCCACCCGACAGTGACGATCTTTAACTCTCAAGAGTGTAAACGGGTTAATTTGGTTCCTTTTTTACTCTCGAGAGTAAGATTATTGTTACACGTATGCATTACATCAGTCTACACAATTAAACGTTTGTCTGTTATCTCTCCTATGGTACCAACATCAATACAGCATGGAATCGTGGACAAAATCCTGTCCTTAAAACTGTTTGGTAGCCATAAACGTCTAGACGTCAAATATATATATATTTTTTCATCCATATTTTGAAAATCCCTCTAATCTGGTGTACAGGTGATGACATGCACATTACATGAATAATAGAATTACAAATTATTTCTTTCTTTATAATGGGAGAATTGGCACTCAAAGCCTAAACTGGTGACCACCACGTGGCGCTGAAAGAGTTACGACAGACGCAATATTCTTTCGTCTTGGGTCTGACTCTGAGGAGAGACTAAATCTCATTAAATGGTGGCCCCGGGGAATGAATGCCTAATAAATAATGGGCCTCGTAATGAAAAAAGGTTGAAAAACCACAGTGTTATTGTGCGAGCGTGCGTGTGACCGGCCAGGGCACTGGCTGTTGTTCTAACAGTCATTAAAGTGGTTTAGGGCCAGACGGGATCATAATCACATTAATATGTTGCATGCGTGTTTGTTCCACCGTGGACCAATTATGGAACGTGCTATGGAATCATCCGGGGTGCTTTTATTTTTAAAAGACAGCACGTTATAAATAATAACGGCTCTAATGGTGCGGCATGACTTAACGCTTGCCTATAGGGTGCATTCCACACACGCCCACACGCACGTGCACACACATACAATCACGCGCGCACACACCAACAATCACACGCGTACACAAACACACAACAAATCATTAGTAGCAGATGCGGGGGCATTGTTTAGTGGGCTGCAAACAACACTCTGACCAGTCTATAAATCGTGTCGTTCACTGCATGCCCGTAAAGTGACCCTCGTTAGAGTGTGTGTGTGTGTGTGTGTGTGTGTGTGTGTGTGTGTGTGTGTGTGTGTGTGTGTGTGTGTGTGTGTGTGTGTGTGTGTGTGTGTGTGTGTGTGTGTGTGTGTGTGTGTGTGTGTGTGTGTGTGTGTGTGCCTTATAAACCTTAGCAGAGGTTGACGGGGTCATCGGAGGTACATTATCCACCATCATTCACAACACACACCAGCTGGCTCAGACTGGGACCGTGGCTCGAATCTCTGCTTCAGACGACCACAGCGCCGCTCCAGTTAATGTCCCGATAGGAAATAAAATCACACCCGTGTGAAGTGAGTGATTCCAGCGAGCTGCCCCGTCTCTGAAACGGCTGAGAAATGACAGTTTGTACATGTTAGGTTGCGCACATGTATCCCCCATAGTCAACATGTGACTGATATAGACAGAATGGTAGCCTCGATACCCAGGCTTTCATTTCGTCTGCGCGAAAGATGAAAGCCTGGAAAAAGCCGTGGGCTCAACCAGTCTAAAAGTGGGAGTCAACCCTTCCGGGTGGGCGTCGCTCTAAATTATGTGACGTAGCGCTGCACTAGGGGGGAGAGGAGGGGCCGGGGGTGACGGACAGATCGATGAGATCCAATCAGGGTGTGCGCATTTCTGAGGCGCGACCCGCCCCTCTAGACCAGAAATGTCTCTGCTTAGGTCAGGCTAACAGAATGGTAACTAGCATCCCCCCCTATAGTCAACATGTGACTGATAGAGACATAATGGTAACTCGTATCCTCCCCTTATAGTCAACATGTGACTGATAGAGACATAATGGTAACTCGTATCCTCCCCTTATAGTCAACATGTGACTGATAGAGACATACTGGTAACTCGTATCCTCCCCTTATAGTCAACATGTGACTGATAGAGACACATGTCAACATTTGCCCTGTTGGCTACCGCTTCAACCCCCCCCAGGTCAAACGTCTGACTCCTCGGGACGTCCGTCCTGAGAACTCACCCGTGGGTGAGTGAGAAACGCATTGTATTTTGGACATGCCATGATTGCCATTAAAAGGCGAACATTTTCAACACATTTTCACCTACTTGCTACATACAGCGTATGCTGTACGCGTTCACACAAGCATAGTTGCACGCACACACTCGCGCGCACACACACACACGCACGCGCACACACACACTACACACACTCTCTCTCTTTTCATGTTTAACCAGAGGGGCATTGGGTGAAGTCCTTGGCCACAGCTGGAGCCATTTGGGTTAAGTGCCTTTCCTCCCGGGAACAAGTGGCCACATTCAGTCAGTTAGCCACGGGCTCTCCAGGAGGCCAGCCAGGTCCACATGCACGTACGCACATGTGCATGCAAGCACGCAGGCACACACGCATGCACACACACATGCACACACGGACGCATGCACTCACGCACACGTATGGTACTATACTTGTGACCAACATTTTAGGACAGCAGTTATATGAGCGATATTTCCCCCCCCTCAAATTTCTGCCATTTTTAACTGTGACCTATAATAAAGCCGAAAAATAACCTTTAATAATCTTGAACTTTGTATCTGTAAAACACGTTTTTTTTGCCATAAAAGAAGCATTGGGCATATGGTCCTCACAATGTCTATTTCTCAAATTACAATATACTCCAGTACCGGATAAGTAGAGTAACAACATGAACAAAGTGTGTCCTTTATCAGTGACACATACTGTACGCATATGCGCGCTCCCGCACACACACACACACACACACACACACACACACACACACACACACACACGCACACGCACACGTGAGATGAAATAAACCTCACCTAGCAAGTCCGTGTAAAGCATTATACAAAAAAAGGTTTGAGATAACCCAAAACATCCATCTCTGCATTCAGCATGTGTTGTCGGCATTCAAATGATATGCCTTATGGGCAGAATTCTATGAAATTAGTCAAAGCGAGATGCCTTTTGGTCAGAATTCTATGAAATAAGCCACCATTCTTATTCAGAAATCTGTATATTATGACAAAGTTAGATGCATATTTCGTCAAAGATCTGTGAGCTAAACCCCAGCATCTGTATTCATGAGGAAAACCTTGGCAGACAAATATCAGAGCTGCAGGCTAGACTAGATCGTCTAGTTTTGGATTCCGGTCCAGCAGTTCACTAAGCCTAGAGGGTTCAAGTGGTGACAACATGAACAGAGTGTGTCCCTTTGACTCCCTTATCAGGAGAGAAAAAACAAAGTCTGGGGCCGAGTCCACTTCAATTCGGCAAACGTCGCTCACTCTCTGCTGATTTCTGATCAACTGCACCTTTGTTAAATTGGCGTACACACACACACGCACACACGCACGTGCACGCACGCGCACACACACCCCCCTCTCTGTCGCTCTAATTAATTAGTCTCATGTCCAGCAGTTGTGCCTAGTTTCTCCCGGCGGATCCTGCCGGGAGTTGCCTAGGCCAGGGGTTCTCAACGTTTTTGGCCGGGGACCCCCGGAGATGCTTTGGCCATGTCTCGGGACCCCCGCCCCACCCCGCCCCCTCCCGACCCCCAATATAAATTCACTGCTACAATAACCTTAATAGTAGAGACAATACACCATAAATACATACTGAAACCAGATATAATCATTAGGGAGGAGTATGCATGATGTACTATTGTCAGGATATGATTTTAGGACCCAGAAGCGGACAGAAACAGGTTGAAGGTTAAACAGAGTTTTAATTGTAATTCAGTTCACAGGAGAGGAAGTCCAAACAAGTCCATGAACATAGGTCCACAAAAAACCCTGGCAAACAAATCCAAAATCCGGCAGGCAAAAGGAAGGTCAGAATCCAGGCAGGTGGTCAAAGAACAAAAGCTAAATGCAAGCAAAAACTGGTGGGACTGGAGCAGAGAGCACAGGAGATATAATCTGGCAGAGAACAAAGAGACAAGCAGGGTTTAAGTAGACTGAGTGTGACAAACGAACAGAGTGCAGGTGTGAAGCTCCACTCTGATTGGCTGATTGAGAGTGAGCAGATGAGTGGGAGTGACGGCACTGGAATGACAAGAAATGACAATTAGTCAGGGCAGAAGCACATATGGCAACAACTAGAAATATAGTCACACCCACAGGCAAGCCTCAGACTGTATTCCTGACAACTATGTGTCCAACAAAAACATGGTCATGTTCTTTCACAGCAGTTGTACATACAGAATAATAAAGGTTAACATTTACAATATTGACCGATAAAAGGAATGGGCTGAAGCCGTCGGAGATGATTATGCCCAGCCTTATTCATATTTAAATGGGTTATTACAGAGAACACGACAAACGAATGCAAAACAAAGAAAATTAGTTTCAACGTCGCTGCACTTCTTACATAATCAAAACAAACCAAACGGAGGGGAAAGGAAACATATTGGGCTTTAGCTCATTCAACAGAAAAAAGCAGACATAAAATTGTGTCACCAAAGAAAAAACCTCTAGTATTTATTCATAAAGATGGTTAGTTGACTAGTTGAGGAATAATCGTAACCCTCCAGTGAGTTAACTAGTTGAATGATAACATTAACCCTCCTGTGAGGTGACTAGTTGAAGAATGACCATGACCCTCCTGTGAGGTGACTAGTTGAATGATAACCCTCCTGTGAGGTGACTAGTTGAAGAATGACCATAACCCTCCTGTGAGGTGACTAGTTGAAGAATGACCATGACCCTCCTGTGAGGTGACTAGTTGAAGAATGACCATAACCCTCCTGTGAGGTGACTAGTTGAAGAATGACCATGACCCTCCTGTGAGGTGACTAGTTGAAGAATGACCATAACCCTCCTGTGAGGTGACTAGTTGAAGAATGACCATGACCCTCCTGTGAGGTGACTAGTTGAATGATAACCCTCCTGTGAGGTGACTAGTTGAAGAATGACCATAACCCTCCTGTGAGGTGACTAGTTGAATGATAACCCTCCTGTGAGGTGACTAGTTGAATGATAACCCTCCTGTGAGGTGACTAGTTGAATGATAACCCTCCTGTGAGGTGACTAGTTGAATGATAACCCTCCTGTGAGGTGACTAGTTGAAGAATGACCATAACCCTCCTGTGAGGTGACTAGTTGACTGCTGGCGACAAACCTAATCGTAGTGATGTGTGTGTGTGTGTGTGGTCTGTCCACTGGGCTGTGAAGTGAAACCTGCTCATTGACCCAGGGTCAGTCTTTCTCATTATGATTTCCTTGCCCCTGCAGGCCGCTGAGAAATCCATTGCTCAGTCAAAGTTGACCTTTTTGGTGTCATGCAGGGCGTCCGCTCTGTCCCAGGCCAGGGACCTTTTAAACATGTCACCCAGGGCACCCCACTGTCTCGGGCCAGGGACCTTTTAAACATGTCACCCAGGGCGCCCCACTCTGTCTCGGGCCAGGGACCTTTTAAACATGTCACCCAGGGCACCCCACTCTGTCCCGGGCCAGGGACCTTTTAAACATGTCACCCGGTGCACCGCGCTCTGTCCCTGGGCAGAGAACCTTTGATTGAAGCGCACCTCCTCACATCTCCACCCCGCTTGTCAAGATGTAGATTCATCAAAGCACTTGGCAGGGGTATTGGATTAGATTAGTCTGTGTGTGTGTGTGTGTGTGTGTGTGTGTGTGTGTGTGTGTGTGTGTGTGTGTGTGTGTGTGTGTGTGTGTGTGTGTGTGTGTGTGTGTGTGTGTGTGTGTGTGTGCGTGTGCGTGTGCGTGTGTGCGCTTGCATGCGAATAATTGCAACATTTGAGAGGCAGTGTGTAAATGCTATCTAACAAAGTCCCGTGGGCTCTTCTGGGTGGAAGCAATATATGGGGAAACATGTTCCATCCCTGATGGTGCCGGAGATGACACACTTTATTCAATGTATCTCTCTCTCTCTCTCTCTCTCTCTCTCTCTCTCCCACTTGAATAAGTGAACACAGTCGGTGTATACATCAGCCGCCCTGCAGACTGAGTCCACACTGCAATAATGTCGCAGCTAGCAACAACATATTAAAACACATTTCAGTAGGATATGCATGGACGGTCTTCCCTGGCTCTTAGTGAGGAAGCAGCTTTATCACCCTTGTTCATTTATTTATTTTATACCCTTGGGACTAAAATATATGGGAACTAATATTCACTATAAGTACTGTACTTAGTGTACTCCTGTCACGTTCAATGTAGAAAGTTGAAGTAACATAATTATGTGTAGACTGTTTAATTTAATTAATACTCATTCTCTCAATAATACTCAATAATCATGTTCCTTATAGTAATAGTTCGGCATGCAGGATGTAAAATGAAGCAGTTCTTGTCACTGTATTGTTCACAGTACAAGTTGAAGGTGAAGCACATGTGTTGTGATGAGCTTTCTGTAATGAACACACAAAGGATGTTTGGCTTTCAACCCTTTATTTTAAAAAGAAGAAATTACGGACAGTGTTTTTACAGAGTAAATATGTTATGTTACAATTTTATGAAGACAGCATAATACAGATAATCTAAACGTATAATCAAACTAAGTCATTGAAATACACTATGATGATATGTTAGTCCAAACAACACTTGTCAACAGAGACAAGTTACAATTGCACCACTAGTCCGTAAATAATAATGAATGTGGCACATAATTGATGTATAGTCCATCATGTTTAATGTATATAGCTGGACTAAACTGAATAATTGGCCTTATCTGAAGAAAAAAACCCACTAATTTAACAGCCTTTTCTCTTTATGACACGTCTTCATGTGTGTTTTTAGATGACTCTTTAGACTGCAGCCCATGCCACAAACTGTACACATAAAGGGCTTTTCCCCTGTATGAGTCCTCATGTGTATTTTTAATGCCACATTATGAATACAGCTCTTGCCTCAAACTGTACACCTAAAGGGGGTTTCCCCCTGTATGAGTCATCATGTGTAATTTTAGATTACCCTTTCGACTAAAGCATGTGCCACAAACTGTACATGTAAATGGCTTTTCCCCTGTATGAGTACTCATGTGTTTTTTTAGATTACTTGATTGAATACAACCCTTGCCACAAACTGTACACGTAAATGGCTTTTCCCCTGTATGAGTCCTCATGTGTGCTTTTAGATTACTCATTTGAATACATTCTTTGCCACAAACTGTACACTTACAGGGCTTTTCCCCTGTATGAGTCATCATGTGCATTTTTAATGCCACATTATGAATACAGCCCTTGCCACAAACTGTACACGTAAAGGGCTTTTCCCCTGTATGAGTCATCATGTGTAATTTTAGATTATCCTTTCGACTACAGCCCTTGCCACAAACTGTACACGTAAAGGGCTTTTCCCCTGTATGAGTCATCATGTGCATTTGTAATGACACATTATTAATACAGCCCTTGCCACAAACTGTACACGTAAAGGGCTTTTCCCCTGTATGAGTCATGTGCATTTGTAATGACACATTATTAATACAGCCCTTGCCACAAACTGTACACGTAAAGGGCTTTTCCCCTGTATGAGTCATCATGTGTTTTTTTAGACCACCCCTATGAACAAAGCCTTTGCCACAAACAGTACAAGTAATGGGCCTTTTCCCTGTATGACTCATCATGTGACGTTTTAGATCACTATTTTGACTAAAGCAAGTGCTGCACACTGTGCAGGCAAATGGCTTTTCCCCTGAATGAATCACTGTGTGCTTCTTCAGAAGTTCCTTCCGATTAAACATTTTACCACAATCTGCACAGCTAAAACATTTCTTACCTGTGTGACTCCTCATGGAGTGACTTTCTTTTGGTGGTTTGAGGTCATGGAGCAGCTTGTTGCTCAAAGACAAACTATTTCCTCCCATGTGTTGTGTATTGTGTGATTTCAGTGTGTTTAAACCTGACTGGTCATCCGTGGTCTCATCCCACTCATCACTGTCTTCAGTGATGTCAGATTCAGAACAGTGTGAAGAGTGAAGCTGATCATCACTAGTTGGTTGTGATGTTCCACAGTCCTCTACATCAGATTGTGTTTCCATGCTTTTAGATGAGGTGCTGGCTACAGGTTCTGTTAGCATGTTTTCATCATCTTCATGTTTCACTAATAGTAATGTCTCTGTTGAACCACCATCCTCCTCTGATCTTTGAAGTAGCTCATCGTGTTCCCCTTTAATCTGTGGATACTCAGGTTCCTCTTTGATCAGACTGGAGGTTCTCTCCTCTTGTTCTCCTTTAATCTGTAGAGACCCTGGTTCATCTTCGATAAGACTGGAGGTTATCTCCTGTTCTTTTTTAATCTGTGGAGACACTGGTTCCTCCTGGACCAGACTCCTGGACCAGGTTCTCTCCTGCCGCTGCTCAGGGAATACCTCTTTACACACAAGGGGGTGCATGGAGTCTAGACAGAAGATACAGAGGAGAAACACATCATTACATGTTTGAACATGAACTCTTGCTGTTAGTTCCATACCTGCCCTAATGTTGTTTTGATTTCAGTGTGAAGTGTCATGCAAATTATTTCTTACTTCAACAATGCTTCATTTCTAAAACAAGCATCCCTTGTTTCTCAAATGTAAATTATCATTTGCTATACAACCCTATTGCTATCAGATGTATCCTCTGTTGTTTTAGATTGCAACACGTTTAATGAGTTAGCTTACTTTAAACATTCTATGATTATTCATGGTCAACATTGAAATAAATTATTCCTTACTACTTTATTCTGTTGTTAATGCTAGTTTAACAGTAACACTAACATGAATGGGGGGAAATACAACTAGAATACTATTGACTATTATCAATGCAACATTTTCACCAGTTCCTCTTCCATTCTTAATAGTCACCATTGCCATTTAAGAAATAATGGTGAAAATAGTAATAGTAGTGAAGGTTTTACCAACCTGCTCTGTGTAGTTTGACGATTGGTTGTAAAACCATATCCAGTAGTCTGCGTTGGCGGTCAGTTTCTTGCTTGATGTGGAAAGCTTCATCCTCGTACTCTGTTAGAATTCTTCCAACGACCCCAAATATCTCTTCAGCAGCAGCAGATAGTCTCTGGTTGACCAGGGACTTCAATGTTTGTAATAAAGCCATAACTCAAAATCTGCCCAAACAAACTGATACTAGATCTATTTTTAAAGAAACAGTCTAAAGTACTAAAGTTTAAAGTAGAACCAAAACTAAATGCTTCAGCTAGTGTAGAAAGGAGAAGTTCAGCTCTTAACAACTAGCAGAGATTAAAGTGACTCCAAGCAGAACAAACTCTTGTTAAATACTAACAGAGGGCCCTGATGGTCCAATCAGAGTGAGGGGGCAGGACACAAAACTGGCCAATCACTGCTCTCAACAACAAGGCAATTCAATGAGTTTTATATTAAACATTAAGCAAATTAAACATATCGGATTCAGTAAAACAAATAAAAAATAAAGTAAAAGCTGCATTATGTAACTGTCCTATTCTACCCCGTATTTGAAACTTGTTGCCTTAATTGAAAACATATTCAGGACACAGGGCAAAATGGAACAAATTTAAATAAATTAAATGTCAGTGTAGAATAATAATGACACAATCTCAATGAAAGGCAGCAGCAAACAGGCATGCATGTTTTTAGCTGTGATAAAAATAACAGAGTTGTTGCAGAGCTGCAGTTTTCAGGGAGTTTGTTCCAGATATGTTACACATTAATCTGAATACTATGTTTTAATTCTAGGGTCATAAAGCAAACCTTTACCAGGTGACCTTAGAGGTATGAACGGGTGGCACCTACGCAAGACTAAAGACTTGAGTAGCAGCATTCTGAATGAGCTGCAATCACCTGGTATATTTTAGGGACATCTGTAAAACACTGGTACAGTAGTCAAGACTACTATTGGACATTTTTCTAGATTCCGGTTGGATATAAATCATATAATCTGACTTTGACAGTGCTAATGTGGCTGGTTAAAGTTCTGAGGCCATGACTACAACAAGGTTTGAAGCTAAGCACCTAACTTTTAATCCATTGTCCTTGACTTCAAAACAAGTACTTTAGTTTTGTCTTTGTTTATTTGAGGACAATCTTGGTATATCCAATTTGGTATATCCAAAATTGATTCGTTCAATGCATGTTCTCAGTGTTTCTATTGGACATGACATAGTAGATTTGTGTGTCGAGAAAAATAAACTTACTTATAGAACAATAGAGCAAAATATCATTCATCATTTTTTTATCATATTTGTAAAAGACAGCCCTCTCCCTCTCCACAAGTGCAGCAAAGCATTATGGTCATTGTAGTAATCCACCAGTGTCCATGACTAAATGATTTAAATGCAAATGATTCCCAATCCTATATACATGTTCCTCTCCATTCACACTATACTGTAGGAGTAGGCTATATGCACTCTACTTATCACACTAAAAGGATCACATGCAAATTTGTTGGTCGATCCACTCCATTCACACTATACTGTAGGAGTAGGCTATATGCACTCTACTTATCACACTAAAAGGATCACATGCAAATTGGTTGGTCGATCCACTCCATTCACACTATACTGTAGGAGTAGGCTATATGCACTCTACTTATCACACTAAAAGGATCACATGCAAATTGGTTGGTCGATCCATTCAGCAATAGGGTTACACACCCTAACCCATTATAACCTGTCCATTAACAATGGGACTGACATGCTCCTAAACATTCCACAACATTCACAACCCATGTCTTCTAACACGGTAGATAAAGGTGGAATTCCCGTATCCTACGACTAGAAACAATAATGCACTGGTATTGTACAGTAAAATATATATATATAAAAAAAATCATTCATACCAATTGTGTATCCTCCCCAAACACTTAATGCATGTTTTACCGGGGTTACTTCCCCAGGGGTCTATACCTGGTCCCCTCCCCTTTTCCCCTCTACACAAAATCTCAATATAGCTGATCAACACAGTCGGTGTATACATCAGCCGCCCTGCAGACTGAGTCCACACTGCAATAATGTCGCAGCTAGCAACAACATATTGAAACACATTTCAGTAGGATATGCATGGACGGTCTTCCCTGGCTCTTAGTGAGGAAGCAGCTTTATCACCCTTGTTCATTTACAAAGCACTATACCCTTGGGACTAAAGTATATGGGAACTAATATTCACTATAAGTAGGCCTACTGTACTTACTATACTCCTGTCACGTTCAATGTAGAAAGTTGAAGTAACATAATTATGTGTAGACTGTTTAATTTAATTAATACTCCTATCATGTTCCTTATAGTAATAGTTTGGCATGCAGGATGTAAAATGAAGCAGTTCTTGTCACTGTATTGTTCACAGTACAATGTATGTTTGGCTTTCAACCCTTTATTTTAAAAATAAGAAATTACGGACAGTGTTTTTACAGAGTAAAATGTTACAATTTTATGAAGACAGCATAATACAGATAATCTAAACATAATCAAACTAAGTCATTGAAATACACTATGATGATATGTTAGTCCAAACAACACTTGTCAACAGAGACAAGTTACAATTGCACCACTAGTCCGTAAATAATAATGAATGTGGCACATAATTGATGTATAGTCCATCATGTTTAATGTATATAGCTGGACTAAACTGAATAATTGGCCTTATCTGAAGAAAAAAACCCACTAATTTAACAGCCTTTTCCTCTTTATGACACGTCTTCATGTGTGTTTTTAGATGACTCAAATTAAACATATCGGATTCAGTAAAACAAATAAAAAATAAAGTAAAAGCTGCATTATGTAACTGTCCTATTCTACCCCGTATTTGAAACTTGTTGCCTTAATTGAAAACATATTCAGGACACAGGGCAAAATGGAACAAATTTAAATAAATTAAATGTCAGTGTAGAATAATAATGACACAATCTCAATGAAAGGCAGCAGCAAACAGGCATGCATGTTTTTAGCTGTGATAAAAATAACAGAGTTGTTGCAGAGCTGCAGTTTTCAGGGAGTTTGTTCCAGATATGTTACACATATTGGTTGGTCGATCCACTCCATTCACACTATACTGTAGGAGTAGGCTATATGCACTCTACTTATCACACTAAAAGGATCACATGCAAATTGGTTGGTCGATCCATTCAGCAATAGGGTTACACACCCTAACCCATTATAACCTGTCCATTAACAATGGGACTGACATGCTCCTAAACATTCCACAACATTCACAACCCATGTCTTCTAACACGGTAGATAAAGGTGGAATTCCCGTATCCTACGACTAGAAACAATAATGCACTGGTATTGTACAGTAAAATATATATATATAAAAAAAATCATTCATACCAATTGTGTATCCTCCCCAAACACTTAATGCATGTTTTACCGGGGTTACTTCCCCAGGGGTCTATACCTGGTCCCCTCCCCTTTTCCCCTCTACACAGAATCTCAATATAGCTGATCAACACAGTCGGTGTATACATCAGCCGCCCTGCAGACTGAGTCCACACTGCAATAATGTCGCAGCTAGCAACAACATATTAAAACACATTTCAGTAGGATATGCATGGACGGTCTTCCCTGGCTCTTAGTGAGGAAGCAGCTTTATCACCCTTGTTCATTTACAAAGCACTATACCCTTGGGACTAAAGTATATGGGAACTAATATTCACTATAAGTAGGCCTACTGTACTTACTATACTCCTGTCACGTTCAATGTAGAAAGTTGAAGTAACATAATTATGTGTAGACTGTTTAATTTAATTAATACTCCTATCATGTTCCTTATAGTAATAGTTTGGCATGCAGGATGTAAAATGAAGCAGTTCTTGTCACTGTATTGTTCACAGTACAATGTATGTTTGGCTTTCAACCCTTTATTTTAAAAATAAGAAATTACGGACAGTGTTTTTACAGAGTAAAATGTTACAATTTTATGAAGACAGCATAATACAGATAATCTAAACATAATCAAACTAAGTCATTGAAATACACTATGATGATATGTTAGTCCAAACAACACTTGTCAACAGAGACAAGTTACAATTGCACCACTAGTCCGTAAATAATAATGAATGTGGCACATAATTGATGTATAGTCCATCATGTTTAATGTATATAGCTGGACTAAACTGAATAATTGGCCTTATCTGAAGAAAAAAACCCACTAATTTAACAGCCTTTTCCTCTTTATGACACGTCTTCATGTGTGTTTTTAGATGACTCTTTAGACTGCAGCCCATGCCACAAACTGTACACATAAAGGGCTTTTCCCCTGTATGAGTCCTCATGTGTATTTTTAATGCCACATTATGAATACAGCTCTTGCCACAAACTGTACACCTAAAGGGGGTTTCCCCCTGTATGAGTCATCATGTGTAATTTTAGATTATCCTTTCGACTACAGCCCTTGCCACAAACTGTACACGTAAAGGGCTTTTCCCCTGTATGAGTCATCATGTGCATTTGTAATGACACATTATTAATACAGCCCTTGCCACAAACTGTACACGTAAAGGGCTTTTCCCCTGTATGAGTCATCATGTGCATTTGTAATGACACATTATTAATACAGCCCTTGCCACAAACTGTACACGTAAAGGGCTTTTCCCCTGTATGAGTCATCATGTGCATTTTTAATGCCACATTATGAATACAGCCCTTGCCACAAACTGTACACCTAAAGGGGGTTTCCCCTGTATGAGTCATCATGTGTAATTTTAGATTACCCTTTCGACTACAGCCCTTGCCACAAACTGTACACGTAAAGGGCTTTTCCCCTGTGTGAGTACTCATGTGCATTTTTAATGACACATTATTAATACAGCCCTTGCCACAAACTGTGCACGTGAAGGGCCTTTCCCCTGTATGAGTCCTCATGTGTATATTTAGATTACCCTTTAGACTAAAGCATGTGCCACAAACTGTACATGTAAAGGGCTTTTCCCCTGTATGAGTCATCATGTGTTTTTTTAGACCGCCCCTATGAACAAAGCCTTTGCCACAAACAGTACAAGTAATGGGCCTTTTCCCTGTATGACTCATCATGTGACGTTTTAGATCACTATTTTGACTAAAGCAAGTGCTGCACACTGTGCAGGCAAATGGCTTTTCCCCTGAATGAATCACTGTGTGCTTCTTCAGAAGTTCCTTCCGATTAAACATTTTACCACAATCTGCACAGCTAAAACATTTCTTACCTGTGTGACTCCTTATGGAGTGACTTTCTTTTGGTGGTTTGAGGTCATGGAGCAGCTTGTTGCTCAAAGACAAACTATTTCCTCCCATGTGTTGTGTATTGTGTGATTTCAGTGTGTTTATACCTGACTGGTCATCCGTGGTCTCATCCCACTCATCACTGTCTTCAGTGATGTCAGATTCAGAACAGTGTGAAGAGTGAAGCTGATCATCACTAGTTGGTTGTGATGTTCCACAGTCCTCTACATCAGATTGTGTTTCCTTGCTTTTAGATGAGGTGCTGGCTACAGGTTCTGTTAGCATCTTTTCATCATCTTCATGTTTCACTAATAGTAATGTCTCTGTTGAACCACCATCCTCCTCTGATCTTTGAAGTAGCTCATTGTGTTCCCCTTTAATCTGTGGATACTCAGGTTCCTCTTTGATCAGACTGGAGGTTCTCTCCTCTTGTTCTCCTTTAATCTGTAGAGACCCTGGTTCATCTTCGATAAGACTGGAGGTTCTCTCCTCTTGTTCTCCTTTAATCTGTAGAGACTCTGGTTCATCTTCGATAAGACTGGAGGTTATCTCCTGTTCTTTTTTAATCTGTAGAGACACTGGTTCCTCTTTGATCAGACTGGAGGTTATCTCCTCCTGTTCTTTTTTAATATGTAGAGACACTGGTTCCTCTTTGATCAGACTGGAGGTTATCTCCTCCTGTTCTCCTTTAATCTGTAGAGACTCTGGTTCATCTTTGATAAGACTGGAGGTTATCTCCTGTTCTTTTTTAATCTGTGGAGACACTGGTTCCTCCTGGACCAGACTGGAGGTTCTCTCCTGCTGCTGCTCAGGGAATACCTCGTCTTTACACACAAGGGGGTGTATGGAGTCTAGACAGAAGATACAGAGGAGAAACACATCATTACATGTTTGAACATGAACTCTTGCTGTTAGTTCCATACCTGCCCTAATGTTGTTTTGATTTCAGTGTGAAGTGCCATGCAAATTATTTCTTACTTCAACAATGCTTCATTTCTAAAACAAGCATCCCTTGTTTCTCAAATGTAAATTATCATTTGCTATACAACCCTATTGCTATCAGATGTATCCTCTGTTGTTTTAGATTGCAACACGTTTAATGAGTTAGCTTACTTTAAACAGTCTATGATTATTCATGGTCAACATTTAAATACATTATTCCTTACTACTTTATTCTGTTGTTAATGCTAGTTTAACAGTAACACTAACATGAATGGGGGGAAATACAACTAGAATACTATTGACTATTATCAATGCAACATTTTCACCAGTTCCTCTTCCATTCCAAATAGTCACCATTGCCATTTAAGAAATAATGGTGAAAATAGTAATAGTAGTGAAGGTTTTACCAACCTGTTCTGTGTAGTTTGACGATTGGTTGTAAAACCATATCCAGTAGTCTGCGTTGGCGGTCAGTGTCTTGCTTGATGTGGAAAGCTTCATCCTCGTACTCTGTTAGAATTCTTCCAACGACCCCAAATATCTCTTCAGCAGCAGCAGATAATCTCTGGTTGACCAGGGACTTCAATGTTTGTAGTAAAGCCATAACTCAAAATCTGCCCAAACAAACTGATACTAGATCTATTTTTAAAGAAACAATCTAAAGTACTAAAGTTTAAAGTAGAACCAAAACAAAATGCTTCAGCTAGTGTAGAAAGGAGAAGTTCAGCTCTTAACAACTAGCAGAGATTAAAGTGACTCCAAGCAGAACAAACTCTTGTTAAATACTAACAGAGGGCCCTGATGGTCCAATCAGAGTGAGGGGGGCGGGACACAAAACTGGCTAATCACTGCTCCCAACAACAAGGCAATTCAATGAGTTTTATTTTAAACATTAAGCAAATTAAACATTATATCGGATTCAGTAAAACAAATAAAAAATAAAGTAAAAGCTGCATTATGTAAATGTCCTATTCTACCCCGTATTTGAACCTTGTTGCCTTAATTGAAAACATATTCAGGACACAGGGCAAAATGGAACAAATTTGAGTCAGTTTGCACATACGCAAAGACAATGTCGGACTCCGTAATTTTCTCTGGTCCCCTGCCAAACATGATTAATGATGACATGTTTAGCCGTATGCGCCAACTCAACCGCTGGTTGTCTAGGTGGTGTCCAGATAATAACGTGAGCTTTATAAATCATTATAAAACCTTTGAGGGGAATACTGGTCTGATGGAGAGAGACGGCATACATCCAACTTGGGACGGTGCAAAGCTCATCTCTAGAAATATGGACGATTTTATAGATACATTATGACCACCCAGAGTTGGGACCAGGAAGCAGAGTTGCAGTCCTACACAGCTCTCTGTGCTTCCTCCAGTGCAGCCGCCTACCCCACCTGTCCTACAAATCAGAACTATACAAACTATACAGTCTCTGAGTCTGTACAGGCTGAACAAACCATATAGGCTGCACAAACAAAAACAAAAGGAAATAGGAGCTGTACATACAAACTTGATACAAATCAAAACCAATACAGTAGCACCACAAAATACAAATATCAAATGTGGATTTCTAAATATTAGATCTCTACGCAAAAAAGGAACATTAGTAAATGAAATCATATCAGACAATTGTCTTGATCTATTTTGTCTGACTGAAACGTGGCTGGGTGAGCAAGAATATGTCAGTTTAAATACAGCCACCCCACCAAGTCACACCAATGCACATATACCTAGAGACAATGGTAAAATTGGAGGTGGAGTTGCTGCCATCTTCAATTCAAGCCTAACAATTAGTCCTAGAGCCAGAGCTACATACAAATCATTTGAAAGCTTGATTCTCAACCTTTCACACCCAAGCTGGAAATCAATACAGCCGCTGATAGTCATTACAGTGTACCGCCCCCCCGGCGCCTACACACAATTTCTATCTGAGTTTTCTGAATTTCTATCAAGTCTAGTCCTCGAGTCTAATAAAATCAGTCTGACTAAATATTCACGCGGATATAGAAACTGATAGCCTGAATAGAGCGTTCATCTCATTGATTGATTCAATCGGTTTCTCTCAATGTGTAGACAAACCTACTCACATTCTCAACCATACCCTTGACCTCATTCTGGTCTATGGTATTACAATAGAGCACCTCACAGTTTTTCCACAAAATCGTGACCTCTCTGATCATTATCTGATCACCTTCGATTTTACATTGATCGACTATACGCCACTGGACAAAAATGTCGTTGGCAGAAGTATATCTGAGAGCGCTGTAAATAAATTCAAGGAAATAGTTCCATCAGCCATCAACTCAGTATACTTCAACAAAATAGAGGACCTCCACACATAAAGTCCTCCTCAACTCGATCAACTTGTTGATAGTGTCACATGCTCATTTCAAAATACGCTATAGACTCTGTTGCTCCCCTGAAAAGTAAGGTAATAAAGCAACAAAGGCTAGCCCCATGGTACAACTCGGAAACTAGAAACCTCAAGCGAACGTCTCGCAAACTTGAAAAAAAATGGCGCTCAACCAAACAGAAAGAATCATGTATAGTCTGGCAGAATAGCCTCAAAATTGTTCTAGCTTGCGATTGGATATAAATCATATAATCTGACTTTGACGGTGCTAATGTGGCTGGTTAAAGTTCTGAGGCGTTCTGAATGAGCTGCAATCACCTGGTATATTTTAGGGACATCTGTAAAACACTGGTACAGTAGTCAAGACTATTATTGGACATTTTTCTAGATTCCGGTTGGATATAAATCATATAATCTGACTTTGACAGTGCTAATGTGGCTGGTTAAAGTTCTGAGGCCATGACTACAACAAGGTTTGAAGCTAAGCGCCTAACTTTTAATCCATTGTCCTTGACTTCAAAACAAGTACTTTAGTTTTGTCTTTGTTTATTTGAGGACCATCTTGGTATATCCAATTTGGTATATCCTAAATTGATTCGTTCAATGCATGTTCTCAGTGTTTCTATTGTACATGGCATAGTAGATTTCTGTGTCTTACTTATAGAACAATAGAGCAAAATATCATTCATCATCTTTTTTAATCATATATGTGACCGGGGCCAGTGGTTTGATATACCGGTACAAGGGGGACATGGTCATTTTTCAGTTTTTTACATATTATGAAACTGCACACTGTAACCTTTCATATGATGAAGATATGACCATTTGAAACTTGTTGAACCAGAAATGCCAAATTAGATAATTCCCTCTTCAAAGTTTCCCTAGAATTTGAGCCCAGGAATGGGTGTGACAATAGATACTTGTATCTACCCCTAGATACTTGCATAAACACTCCCCCCATCCACTAACCACTCCACACTGTCAACTCCACGTAGGCTATAATTTATTCCATGAAGTTACTTGTAGTTTTAGACCCATGCTTTTAATTGCTAAATAAAAAAATGCTTTACATTACATTATTAATATGTACTACTACAAAGGTACCTTTTTACCCCTAAATGCATGGCTTGAATCAGCCGTGCACTGATGTGAAAGTGTTCAAACCTTACCAACAGAAAGTCAGGGGAAAAAATACCTTAGACGTGTGTTATTATCCTTTTTTAAGAAGATCACACCAGAATTTGTACTACACTATGTCTTCACATTCAATATTTGAGCTGTTCTTCTAACAACAATGTCATGGATTGATCAAATTATATAAACGACGGATAATAGGAAAATAGTCTTTCATTATAGAGACATTTTTGCAACGTAATTACAATGACTTAATGACACTAAAACGACTTTCTGATGGAATAAAAACATTATTTAACATTCCAACTGTGTTAATGTGGCTAAAAACGAAAACCACAAAAAAAAAAAAAAGAATGCATTTCGTTCTATAGTGACATAACAGAGTTGGCGACTTGTGGTTCAAATCACTGGACTGGGACACATACTGTATGTAAAAGTCAGCCCTCTCCCTCTCCACAAGTGCAGCAAAGCATTATGGTCATTGTAGTAATCCACCAGTGTTCATGACTAAATGATTTAAATGCAAATGATTCCCAATCCTATATACGTATGTTCCTCTCCATTCACACTATACTGTAGGAGTAGGCTATATGCACTCTACTTATCACACTAAAAGGATCACATGCAAATTGGTTGGGCGATCCATTCAGCAATAGGGTTACACACCCTAACCCATTATCACCTGTCCATTAACAATGGGACAGACATGCTCCTAAACATTCCACAACATTCACAACCCATTTATTCTAACACGGTGGATAAAGGTGGAATTCCCGCATCCTACAACTAGAAACAATAATGCACTGGTATTGTACAGTAAAAATAAAATATAAAAAAATGTTTCATTCATACCAATCGTGTGTCCTCCCCAAACACTTAATGCATTTTTTACCGGGGTTACTTCCCCAGGGGTCTATACCTGGTCCCCTCCCCTTTTCCCCTCTACACAAAATATCAATATAGCTGATCAACACAAGCTCACAACGCGTTGCAACGCTTGTGGGTTTTCTACAGAATGTTCACCTACTATGACTCGCATACAACCACAGACGAAAAACAGTTTGAGTCCACACTATTTATCCATAATGTATAAATGATAGATAAGAGGTCAGGACAACGAGGCCTTTTCGTGGTGGGGTCAGAATGAAATTTGGACTTCGACTGTTTTTCGTCTGTGGTACACAGGAACTATATGGTTTTATTGTGGTTAAGTACAATTTAGATTTTTGAGGTATATACCTTTACTGCAGTATTTGAGATTCTTCTTTCTATTCTTCCTCTCTACTACCAGACGGTGGCCATGTGTTTAGAGAGTCTGCCCTGAAACTGGGAGGTCGGGGGTTCGATCCCCGGCCGGGTCACATAAAGACTGTAAAAATGGGACCCAATGCCTCCCTGCTTTGACTCAGCATCAAAGGGTTGGTTTGGGGGGTCAAATCTACTAATCAAATGATTCCCGAGCGCGGCACGGCTGCAGCTCACCGCTCCAAGAGAGATGGGTCAAATGCGGAAAAAACTAATTTCACTGCGTTAACATGTGTGACAAATCGTACAACTTTGACTTATAATAATAATAAAGCTTTATTTGTATAGCACCTTTTAAGAACAAGTCACAAAGTGATTTAACAGCGAGACATATATAAAAACATAGCAAGGCGGCACACAATAGAATAAAATACATTGTCAATAATACACAAAATCACAACAATAACAGAATAAATCAATAAAAAATCACAAATCACATGGGTAGGGGGTTGAATGCAGCTTTGTAAAAATGAGTCTTAAGGAGTGATTTAAAACGCGGTACAGACTCGGCAAGCCTGATCTCCAGGGGCAAGGCATTCCAGAGAGTCGGTGCACGGATAGCGTTTTTTTGCAGCCTGATTTATTTGAGAGAAGGGCCATGCCGGACTTAGATCTCAGATATTGTACTATTTGCTCCCACTGCAGTTATTTGACAGATTTTAGATTAATCTAAGCCTTTTATAACTCAACGGATGGATTAAAATGTATTATTACAGATGAATCTAAGCCGGCAGCATGTGAAGTCATTAAAATCATCCCCACCTTTACCAGCTGTATCATTAAGGTGACGAACACTTTAATGCATTACTAATGGGACATTCCGCATGACTACCTTTTTACGATTGGTATCTGTGAGAATTATTTTTGATGCCACTACTTAAAGTGGCTATAAGCAATAATATGTGACATTTTTAATGACCTTTCTTTTTTTCTTTAAAAATAATTATAATACATTCATAGATTTTTCTAGAAGCTTGGTCATTGGTCAAAAAAAGCCTGGTTGAAATGACTAACCAATCAGGAAGTAGACAGACAAATCGACCAATGACAAAGCTTCTAGGAACATCTTTGAATGCAGATTGTGGTCCATAAATGTGTCACAGAGACTACATTTTTCCGGGAGCGTTTTACCCATTGCTGAAAAAGGTCATTCAGATTTTGACATGATATTATTGCTTTATAGCCACTTTAATTTGTATTTTTTCCCCTCGAATTTCTGCCATTTTTAACTGTGACCTATAAAGCCGAAAAATAACCTTTAATAATCTTGTATCTCTAAAAAACGTTTTTTTTGGTCATAAAAGAAGCATTTATCTTGTGAGGATCAAAAAAATGGTCCTCACAATGTCTATTTCTCAAATTATACTATACTCACATACAGTACAGGATAAGTAGAGTAACAACATGAACAAAGTGTGTCCTTTATCAGTGACACATACTGCCAAATTGCTACTTGCAACTAATTTGATGTATTACGATGTTTTTTGTTCTTGCTTACTGTAAATCGTTCTGGATTAAGAGCATCTGCCAAATGCCTAAATTGTTACTTGCGACAAGAGTATTTGTAAATTGTGATATTGCTGCTTTTACGTACTTTAGAAAAACATTCCCTCAGACCTATTTGTTCCCTCAAAACTAACACACGTAGGCCTGTCACAATTATTACACAATCGACAATTAATAAAATTAAATAATTAAATAAAATATTTCAGTAATTTATATTCAAGTTATTTGTCATATCTGCCCTATGCAGTATTTGATCACGAAACCTAAATAAAATGCAAGCAAATGTATTTTATTTTATTAAAATAATGTTCAATGGCAAAACACAACTAAATCACAATTATTTGCATGACAATGAATCGTCTTGTAACCATGACTCGTGACCTACTCCTACTAACCCTATAACCCCTGCAGTGACGGACCGACCCCTCCTAGGCCCGTGAATGAACGCTCCTGACCCTCCTCCTCCCACCAAGTGGTTAAGGAACAGTTTAAGCGCCACTAAGTTTCCATTGTTATTCTGGACCTGCCTAACCCCAAGCCTGAGGTTCTGAGCCAACATAATAGGTATATGACCCCACATCTGAGAGCTTCTGTCACCACTGGTGTAATAATGACACTAATGCCACGTTCGTTCACACCGGCAGACGCAGCGAGCCTTTAAGCGACGCCTTTAAGTAATGTGTGCTGTTCTGTGTCAGGCCTGCTTAACCCAAGGGGCCAGTGAGGCGCTCCAACGTTGAAGCACGGGCCCTAGTGGTAAGAGGATGGACTGCTCGGTTGCACTTCCGCATTTGGGCACCAAAATGTGGTGCCCAAATCGAAAAAAGGCGGAAGTAGACGGTCCTTCCGGGTGCTTCAAAACGCCACTGAGCAACTTCCACTGACATGAATAGCGGAGGGGGCGGACCTTCGCACAGATCAGTCTCTATCCTTCTTTATACTCTATGGCTTAACCCAATCTCCTTGGCAGTGCTGGATTGGGAGGGCGGAGCTGGCAATTTGCAGGAGGGGAGACACCTGGCCAGTGTCCTCCCCAAACACTATATAAAACAGCTGCTGCACTAGTAATGTTCTGGTCTCTCCATCCCTCCTCAGGCAGGCTGACCATCCTTGTTTTTGATTCTCTCTATTAATTGGGCAGTTTGTTCTCTGCCATCCTTAGTTGGAACTGAAAATGAATTATTTGATTATATTTTTCATTAATTGTTAAATAAAATACTTTTTTGCTGCTTTAACTCCGTCTGGTCTCTTCTCTTTGTTATGGCCCCTGAGCCAGCCATAACAATGCAAAAATGCGCCGTGAGTTAATTTTGGAGCAGCTATATGTGCATCGTTGCGTCTTTGCAACGTCATGTCGCTGGCTTCCATTGACAATGAATGGTAGACTGCATCTTTTAACATTTACTGTACCTGTGTGAACGCACCATAATGGAATGTGTCTGTGTTTTTGTCTTTTTGTTTTGTCATCCAGGACAACGACGTGAGGATCATCATCGGACAGTTCGACGAGAACCTGGCCTCCAAAGTCTTCTGCTGTGTAAGTGCTAAACCTAACCTTATTCCTGAGAACCTGGCCTCCAAGGTCTTCTGCTGTGTAAGTGCTAAACCTAACCTTATTCCTGAGAACCTGGCCTCCAAGGTCTTCTGCTGTGTAAGTGCTGAACCTAACCTTATTCCTGAGAACCTGGCCTCCAAAGTCTTCTGCTGTGTAAGTGCTAAACCTAACCTTATTCCTGAGAACCTGCATGGCCTCCAAGGTCTTCTGCTGTGTAAGTGCTAAACCTAACCTTATTCCTGAGAACCTGCATGGCCTCCAAGGTCTTCTGCTGTGTAAATGTTAAACCTAACCTTATTCCTGAGAACCTGGCCTCCAAGGTCTTCTGCTGTGTAAGTGCTAAACCTAACCTTATTCCTGCATTTCCGTTTGGTTTTGCGGTAAATCACTGATGTTGCTCAAATTATTATTATCATTATTATTATTATTTATTTTTTAAAGATATCCGTCTTTGACTATAATACTCTTCGCAATGTTTGTACTTCCAGGAGTCAAAGCGAGATTTCACCTGTGATGTCATCCACGCGCACTCGTGCAGTGCCCTTTATTTGGGACGTAACACTAACATACAGATTGGACAAAATTACATTTCATATATTAAAAATAAGTTACATAATGCAGACTACATAATGCAGAGCACTTTGTTCCACCGCTGCATGTGGCAATGAAGACAAGTTGTGTGACATTTAAGAGCTGATTTTGGGGCATGATAGTGTATGAGGGGGGACGAGGTTTAGTGGGGAATGGGTGGGTGGTGGGTTTGGATAGAGCGGGTGGGTGAGTGAGTGCGTGACAGAGTGCTTGACATTTACGGCTGAACATGATGAGATGAATCTCACCCTATGCGCTCGTGTTGCGTTAGCATTTGGCATTTGGTGCTTAATTATACGTTTTGTTTTTCAGACGGGTTTTGTAATCAATCATTGTTTAAAAGGACGGTGATTATGATACGACACGAGTCATGGCAGTATAGCAGACCTGCAAGCTTGTAGTTCTGCTATACTTAGTTTAGATGCTTTTCAATGTGAATCCTGGAATACCATCAATCATTCAAGTATGATTAATGTGTGATAAACATTAGTGCACTTCCATAGCGTTCCGGCTCTGATCGATGGAACGATGCGTTCCATTTTAAGTTCCTATTCCTCCGCACTACAACATCATATCGTCTCTGTCGGCTAGAGATCTCTTATCTCCATATTTTTAACTTTTTGTGTTTTTTTTGTAAATTAATGCCCTATACTTGACCACACACAAAATAGATTCTCAACAGAATACGAGAAATCTCGTCACTGGCAGCATTAATCCAACGTGTGTGTGTGTGTGTGTGTGTGTGTGTGTGTGTGTGTGTACGGTTGTAATGCACTTAACTCGAGAACCGTTTGCCCCACCGACTTCACATTCGACACACGCATTCCACACCCCCACAGGGAGTGCAGTGCCCGGTATCGAGTTGGTCGGACCCACGGTTCTCCAGAACCACCACAAAAGGCTCTGGTCAGGCTCTGCCAGTGGGCCGAATTGATTGCCAAGTACACTTTTCAGTTTGCAGTCTTCACACACAGGCACACAGGCACATACACAGATATCCATGTGGGACACCGGCTGACGGGTGCTATGACAACGTATATCATTAGGTTCCCAAGAAGGCCGGTGGCCGACTGCGACGGGAACGTACAGGTCTAGTATTAATAATAATATAAATAATGCTTCATCTCTCTTTCAGCTAAGGAGTCCTTTTGGCCTGAAAGACGTTGAAGACACCTGCTCTGATACAAACAGATTATACTTACACTCTCTCTCTCTCTCTCTCTCTCTCTCTCTCTCTCCAGGCGTACAACCTGAACATGTATGGCAGTAAGTACCAGTGGATCATCCCGGGCTGGTACCAGGGCAACTGGTGGGAGCAGGCCAACTCCACCAACTGCACCACGCGCAAGCTGCTGACCGCCATGGAGGGCTACATCAGCGTGGACTTTGAGCCGCTCAGCGCCAGACAGATCAAGGGCATCTCGGGCAGGGTGGGTAGCATCAGAGTTACCTAGCTGTGGCATCAGCAGTTTTACCCATCCAGGACGGGAACCCCTTGTGATGTTTTTAAGCATTATGTTATACTTTAGCTATTGAAAAATATCAGATCTACAACCGAGTGCCACACTAGCAGATCTTCTATTTTTGAAAAATCATGAAAATGTGGCGCAAATCCAAGTTCCTCTTATTGGCTAAACGTGTTCGAGCCCCTTCCTCTCCAAATGTATAAATCCAAACGATATGAACGGTAACTGTTTGGTGGAAACCCTTATATTCTTATAGAGAAAACGTTTTATATTTATTTTTTAACTCAAATCTTTGCTTCCGACGGGGGTCCCTGGAACAACATGTCTTCAGATGGGGGACGGCGGGCAATTACATTTATTTTTGGGGGTCATTGACATTAAATAGTTTGAGCACCACTGACATAAATAGAAACAGAGGTTTTTCAGAAAACTTTCAGGATTTATAAGCCATTCGTAGAATCGTCCTTAGGTCTAAATGGGTTAACTCAAATCTTTGCTTCTGTGGGGTCCCTGGAACAACATATCCCCAAATACAGATAATTCTGGGGGTCCTTGACATGAAATAGTTTGAGCACCACTGACGGAAATAGAAACACAGGTTTTTCAGAAAACTGTGATGATTTCGAAGACATTTAGTAGAATCAGCTCTCAAGTCTAAATGGGTTAAGTCTGGCGTATAGCCAGACAACTATTCCATGGTCTCCTTATGCTACTGTATGTAGGGCATTGCAGATAGAAAACACCTTCATTATTTTGAGCCTGGAACCGAGCCATTCAGGCTCCCGGTGAATTATGACCATAAAACATTTAATTCTGTGTCCAAAACATATTTAAAACCACAAAAGAAGGGTAGGCTATTTATTACATTGAGGGCATGGAGTGCAAAGGATGCAAGTGACATATTCAGAACTTTACAGGACACCTTTTCCCATTGATTGTAATTATTTAATTAAAGGGATTGTGACATAAAAATAATTGTCACCATTTTTGTAATTTTTAAGTTTTCTGAGATCAATTGCACCCACTTTGAACATTCAGTATATGTGTGTGATTCACATATGAGTGTGATGTCACAGCCTGCAAATCCCATTTATGACAATGGGATTTGCCAGCCGATGTCACTGTTTTCACTGTTTTGCAGTTCAAAAGGCACAGACACAGAGAAATCCTGGACCACTGAATGTTCAAAGTTCAGGTTGTTGGTCATAAAACCTAGTAAAGTAAAAAAAATAAAGAAAGTCACAAAACCTTCAACTCAACTGTAGGCTACTGTACATTTTTGATGATTTCACTTACGCCCTTTGTGCTCCAAGGCTTCAAAATATATAGTTTATAATAATATTAAATATAATTGTGGAGAAAAGGGACTAAAAAGCTCCCCCCCAAAACAGGGATCTAACCCGTCTGGGCGTGCCGTTCCCCCTCCTCCCCTCCCCAGACCCCCAAGGAGTATGATCTAACCCGTCTTGGCGTGCCGTCCCCCTCCCCTCCCCCCCCCCCCTCCCTCCCCAGACCCCCAAGGAGTATGAGCGCGAGTACAGCCTGGAGCTGCAGCAGAAGGGCGTGGAGGCCAGCAAGTTCAACGGCTTCGCCTACGACGGCATCTGGGTGATCGCCAAGACGCTGACGCGCGTCTCGGAGCTGCTCCGCGCCAAGCAGCGGCACCACGTTCACCACAACTTCACCGTGGACGACCGGGAGGTCGGCAAGATGGTGCTGGACGTCATGAACGAGACCAACTTCAACGGCGTCACGGTGAGTCTCTCCCAGGGGGGCAGTCAGACAGATATTTTGTGAAGCCACTAAGGAAATTGGGACTTCCTGAAAGTTCATATAATGGCCTGTTGTGGCGCTGTCATTGGGCCCAAAAAACACCTAGACTGTATTACCTTAATAAACATGGTCATGAATACTTTCTGCTTCCAGTCACTAGTTTAAAGTCTCATTTCTCATATCATAATATTATTTTTGGAAATTATGGTCCCATTTATAAAAAGAAATACCATAAAGTCGAGTATGTTCTGAGGGGCGTGGCTACCGTTACAGTCTATGATCGGGGGCCACCCCCCGTTCGAGTCAAAATAAAAACCAACAAATAAGAAGGGAGGGAAGTCCCGCCTCGTTGTCTGGGCCAGCCAATGGCCAGCTGGGCCCAAACGGATCTAGAAAGATGGCGATTTACAATTCAAGGACTGACAGGCTTCATCTTACGTCCATATCAGACCCGGAGAACGCTTTGTCCATATTGTTTTTTACAGTCTGTGGTCTCTCCCCAGTGTTGTTTTTGGCAGCAAAATTTAGATTTTAGTTTTTACTAAGTCATAGTCATAGTTTTTATTTAGTTTTAGTCACCTGGAATGTCTTGGTGTTAGTCTAGTTAATGTATTTTGGCAGGCCTCGATGACGTCATAATGACCACTTGCTGAAAATAGCAGATCTACAAGCTTGTAGATCTGCTATTTTCAGCTTGCAACCAAATGTAAAATGACTTATACTGGATCTAATTTCAGTGATCATAGCTTGGTTTTCATTTAGTTTTCGTCAGTGGAAAAAAGGTAGTCGACAAACATTAGTTTTAGTTCATCGAAATCATCACTGGTCTCTCTCTCCTCTCTCTCTCTTTCTCCACATACGTTGATTTTGACAGCTCATTATTTGTATGTGTGTTTTAGTCAGCTGACTGTTTGGTTGCCTCATGCATGATATGTTTGCGTTTCAATCATTATTACGAGGAGGATGGCTTCGCAAAAAAAGTTCACTGAACTACAAGGAATACATGCACATGTTGATACTCTTTTTCTACACTTTGCTCTTTTTTGCACTCCATATTATAGCCCTTTGTTTGCTGTGTTTGTGGTTATTTGTATGCTGCTGCATTGTCTGAAGGAAGCCAAAAACAATATATAATATAATATAATAATAATTATAAAAATAAGTTTTACTCTTATGTACCACCTTGAACCTTGGTACATTGTATTGCCGGCGTCTTGCCCTATACGCACAATGCGTCTTGCGCTGGTTTTAGTCGAAGTCTTTCATTTGATCTGGTGATTTTCTTAGTGGACTGTTTTTTTCTTTCGTTTTTTCTTTCTTCCTGTTGCTGTTGGTAGTCATGGTATCCAGTTCCCACCTGATGTTGTGTGGGAGTTCTGACTGATCAACACCGTACTGAATAACGGCTAGCTTGCATAAGGTCTTAAGACTAGGACTCAAGTCCAAGATGTACAGGTCTGTGGGTGTGTCGTGTCCTCCATCTGTGGGTATATTCAAATAGTGTCCTCCAAAGACAATGATACGATCTCCCTGCATGCAACAGCACATCGTATGCATTGACATCGGGTCTTTCACCTTGAGCTTGACCTTCTTCCAGGAGAAGGTCTCCGGATTGAATTTCCACAGATCTTTGAAGGACTGGCCCAAGTACCACAACCCAAAGAATATGTACAGCTCTTCATTGTAGGTAAAGGCCGATAAATGCCTGTAGTCTTCCGGAAGAGGCTTTGTAGAAGCCGTGCCCAGCCAGAGATTGGTCTCTGTGTCAAACACCCTGAGATGGCTGAGACTTTCAGTGACATATTTGTAAGAGACCCCAAATACAAACATCTTTGTCCCGATGATGGTGGCAGAGGAGTACCGCACATAACGTGGCGGTTTGCCTCCGGGGTTAATTAAAGCCCAGACCATTGTGCTGGTGTCCAACTTGTAGATGCCACTGTGTGCCGTCGAACGGACATATCGTCCACATATATAAATGAGCTTCACCAAGACACAGGCTAAGCCGTAGCCACTCCACTCTGGGACGGTCCCAGAGACCCTGGGTTTGAACCATCTGTGGGTGTTGACATCAAACGCATAAAGCTCGTTGGGCTCACTATGGTCGTTATTCCCCGCCCAGATGTAGATGATGTCATCTATCAGGACAGCCGCGTGGACCTCGCACCCGGAGGGACCCTCGAGGTGACCTTCTCGTCCTGTCGTCACCGAGGTCAACGTTTTTTGCTTTAAGCTGGAGGTCAACGTCCTCCAGCTCAAAGACACCGTGTTGAAGACGTGAACTACAGTCCGTTCCGTGTTTCCGTCGTAGAGCTTTTCAAAGGTGTACACGTCTTGCTTCACTGCAACGGCAGCAAAACCGCGTGTCTGTGGTCCTCCGGTCGGGCGTACCGGTGTCCAGCACAACATTTATCACGCGCTAAACTAAAATTAACTAAAATTGCGTGTTGTCACTTATATCGGGTTCAGCGGCACAAATGTCACAGAGACCTTTGCCGATCAGGTGGATTGGCCAATCAAGGGAGTCGATGACGCCGCTAAACAGCAGAACACTGTTGAAATATTGTGTTCAAGGGAAGAGTCTATGGCATATATACAGTACATATACATTGTCGTCATTATTCGACCGCGGTCGAGATCATGGATTTCACAATATTACGCCAGACTTCCCGGTCCTTCATTGCCACCCCCAGTTCCTGCCTACTGAAGCATGTGTCCCTATAGCGATGACATCAGGAAATGTCAGTTTTCTACCTCTGGTCCTTCCTGAGGCAGGACTCCAGAGAAGAAGGGAAGATATAACCTCATTGTCAGCTCTGTAGCAGTGGCCGGAAAACTGCGCTCTTCTGGATCGGACCAGCGTATGGATACATACATACATACATACGCTTGGACCTTATAAGGTATGCCATCTGGTGGCTAATGAACCAAAATCTCAGAAGTTGAAGCAGTTTTTAAGGACCCACTTTTAGGCCAGTGCAACAGCATGCTTTTGCCTTTTTTAAACCTTACCCATTTTAACCAAATACATACATACATACATGCTGTAGTATGGTCACAGTCGTTTTTTACGAGAAAAAAACCCACAATTTAATAGATAGATGGATATTTTATTGTCATTGCATGAAACAACGGAATTCAGTACATACATACATACTGTACGTACATAAATATGGATATAACCGGCGTTTGGCCCTACAGCATGTCACAATGTCACACCCATAGAGATATTTGCCTGACATGTAACATGTAATCTATGCATGTATGGTATGTACAGTGTGTTATTTATGTATGTTATTATGTTTACACACACATTGCAGTAAATGTCACAAAAGCACTCGGAGGCGGAGGCAGTAAATATGTGCTCGTTGTGAGGATGAGGTTCGTTAGGCGTCGTCGTCGTCCCGTCTCGCGAGCGGAGCCTAAAGACATGTCGTTTGGAAGCGCCGTCTCACTCCACTGACTTCTGGAGTGATCCTGGTGGCTGCATTTATGATGAGAGAGAGTGGGTGGGTGAGCGAGCGTGCGTGCCTGCGTGCGTGCATGCATCCGTGCACATGGAGCTCTAACAGTATAGGCCTATAGGCTATATTGTGTTGTCTTGTACCACTAGCCTATATCATACTGTCCTACTCGGGGAACTACGCACGTGGGAATGCATGCCCCACCCGGCTTTGCACTACCCTTAGTTTTCAGAGTAGGCGGCTGTGGCTCAGGAGGTAGAGCAGGTCGTCCAATGATCCCTGGGTTGGCGGGTCGATTCCCGGCTCCTCTTGTCCACATGTCGAAGTGTCCTTGGGCAAGACACTGAACCCCACAGTGCCTCCAATGAGTTGGTCGGAGACACTGAACCCCACAGTGCCTCCAATGAGTTGGTCGGAGACACTGAACCCTACATTGCCTCCAATGAGTTGGTCGGTGTGAGCTTGCCACCATTGGTGTGTGAATGTGGGAAGTTAGGACACAGGCGTCGACTGTTCGCCGCTTCACCTCCCAATGTATGAATGAATGAACTGTTGTAAAGCGCTTTGAGCACTTGGAAAAGCGCTATAAAAATGCAATTAATTTAGGCGGCCTACTCGCTGCAACCGTGTGTGTGTGTGTGTGTGTGTGTGTGTGTGTGTGTGTGTGTGTGTGTGTGTGTGTGTGTGTGTGTGTGTGTGTGTGTGTGTGTGTGTGTGTGTGTGTGTGTGTGTGTGTGTGTGTGTGTGTGTGTGTGTGTGTGTGTGTGTGTGTGTGTGTGTGTGTCCGTACGTCCATCCGTAAATGCGTGAGCAGCTGCGGGGTCTGCCCAGACATACATGGCCAAACAGAAAAGTCATATCTGATTGCATTAAATGACTTTAAACAAAATTAGATTAACTTTGCCACTCGGTCTGCCATTCACTGTATGCATGCACATACCCTCTATTCTGGCCAAAACGTCCCTGAAGTCATGTGAACCAGAATGCATCACATTCCATTCCGATTGGCTATGACTGGCTTTGCAGCCCGGGGTAGGCAACCCAGCCTGGCGAAGCCTGGCAGAGTTTTACTGTAACCCTTAAGGTATAAAAGGAACTGGCCTCTCTCTTGAGGCGTATACACAGTAAAACTCCTGCAATTTAATTCATCCATTTGTGACTCTGAGAGAGCAGCGTACAAATGGAACCACTTATGGGTCAGTGCGTGGTTCCATTTGTATATTATGCTCTCCAAGTTTAAAACGCCACTGAGGATTTCACTTGTGTACGTTAACGACACGATTGGAAAACATCCGCCCGTCCGCGCACGCACGCGCACACACACACACACACACACACACACACACACACACACACACACACACACACACACACACACACACACACAGAACCGGCGCCCGGCAGAAACATGGGAATGCTATTTCCTTCATGCATCTTTGATGGCGTTTTGGAAGGTAGACAACAGAAGGAGCTCTTCTTCCACTGGCCGTATAGCAGATCCCGGCGCTTATTATGGTCGCATATATATATATATATATATATATATATATATATATATATATATATACATACACGCGCGCACACACACCCATCAGTCCATGCGTGGGTACATGGATTGATTGATTGATTTTGCAGAATTACAGTACATTTCAAGCACAACTCAATACAAAAACTGTTAACTGTGAGTGGACGACACCATAGCATTACACAAGAGGGTCCACCATTTTCAATTCATCATAACATTTAGAGACGTACACATATACACTACTAAACAGGAAATCATCTCGGAGCCAAATGTTGTACTTTTTCTCCATTACAATTATTTGAAAACATTAGTTACTAGTTACTTTGTAGATTTTCATTATTATTACAAAACATATACATTAACCACTTCAGCCCTATATACATTTTGGTCAATTGAAAATGTGTTTAAGCTATGGCTGTGGATTAGGATGAGATGCCTGAAGAAGGTCTTTGACCGAAACGTTGCCTAAATAAAGTGTTCGTACAGTAAGTACAGTACAGACGGTGTGTGGGTCTTTATGCACTTGTGCATGTTTTCTGAATACATTGAATACATTCTACATACTGAGTCATTTCTATACTGTTGGTACCTTTAGTACATTTTGTTGCCAATACTTTTATACTTTGTACTTTTGAATTCAGACTTGTAATGTAATTTACTTGTAATGGAGTATTGCATTATTGATTTGTTTACTTGAGTAACATATTTGAGTACTTTTTTCCACCACTGGTCGCAGACGCAACACCCATCAATCCATGCGTGGAGTATCCAGATGTATGGTTCACGCTTGGTTCATGTGAATGACACGCGTGGCGTGCTCCCTGTCACACAGCAGGGTCATGGCAAGGTCTCGCCTCCGGAGCCCTTTTTTGTGCCGTGGGGACGGTGTGCACTGTGAAATGTGCACGCACACACTGATGATGCACCTTTCCAAGACAAAAAACAAATAAAGTATTGTTCTCCCTTGGGGCCTTGAGGCATCCTGTGTATGTCGACAGCTAGGGTACAATAAGTGCGTGTGTGCGCGTTTGTGTGCTCGCGCGCACACACACACTCACTCACTCAGTTAGGCCTTCTTTTTCACCACTGGTATGTATCGATCAAAGCCGTTGGTCACAGGGAGGAAAGCTGACATTATCACACACACGCACAGAGAGAGAGAGTAGAGAGGCCTGCTGGTCGCTGGAGGCTACAGGCCACCAGGGCAGTGAGTAGAGTGGCCAGAGCAGAGTGACCAGAGAGTAGAAAGGCCCGCTGGAGGCTACCGGCCACCAGGGCAGTGCTTTTCAAAGTGACGTCCCTGGGACACCCCCAGGCATTCTGGAGAGTGTCCTTTTCATATCACTGTAATTCATGAGTGATTTGGTTTAATGTTTTCAGTCAAACATCTTTTCATATCAGGGGTCATACAGGGCTATAAGTACACCGCCGCCGGTTCCACAGGCACTGATTTTGACAAACATTTTTTTATTTAGTTTTCGAGCGGTGGGCACACCGTCTCCAAATTACCTAAATGGTAAATGGTAAATGGTGCATTTATATAGCGCCTTTATCCAAAGCGCTTTACATAGATTGTGCATTACATTCACCCATTCACACACCTATACCTAGGTTCCATCCTGGAGTCAAATCTTTCCGGTGATAAAATGGCCACCAACGTAATAAAAAAGAACGAGATTCCTATACAGGATCTCCTCACTGGTCGACAAAAACACCTTGTGTGCGGGGTGTTAATATGTATGTGTGTGTGTGTGTGTGTGTGTGTGTGTGTGTGTGTGTGTTAGGCTGCGCAACAGTGACACTTGGTGGTGAAAACCAACCAAACACAATGTTCGTGCTCGGACAGACCCAGCCAGCCAGCCAGCCAGCCAGCCAGCCTGGGACAGACCCAGGGACACACATAGCTCCTTAATGGAGCAGGTGCACCACTCAAAATTGTTTTTTAAATAGTTCAACTATAGCCGATCTACATTGATATACACTGTGAGCTTGTAGACGGGCTATTTGAACTATTTGAATAGTAAAAATAAGTTGGGGATACGGGTGTAAGCCAGGTTGTGGTGCAAGATATAGCACATGTTTGATTGATTGATTGATTATTTTATTAGACAATATCAAATGCAAAAACAGTACATGGTACAGTCAAAAGCTCATTTATCCAAAAGGATAGAACCGAAAAAATACCTTGCGGTCTTGTTTCCATTCGGGTCCCAATGCATTCATTCACAATACAATGATGACATGAATTGAAGATACCTCAAACAACATGAAAACTATTTACAGGTGTAAGTACCAAAAAAATCTAAAAAAATCTAAATACCAAATAAATCGCTCAGAGGGGGGGTATAGGGAGATTGGGCAGTCATCTTCTCTCCTTTTGACCCGCTGACATTGCTAGGTGATTTTTCAGCCCGGTTTTAAAGGAAGCCAGTGATTTGTTTGTTTTGAGGGAAGGGGGCAGGGCATTCCACACCTGAGTGGCAGTGCTGTGGAAAGTGAATTTACCCATATTTGTTCTATAAGTGGGTGGCACCAGATCATTATTTATACTCCCTCTAGTGTTGTGGCTGTGAGAGTTGCTCACCTTAATGAGGTAATCGGTTAAGTAAATGGGAACTGAGGGCACAGAGGGCAGGGCTGAATTTACTATTTTGAAAGTCAGACCCATTTTCAACTGCTTGACTCTGTCTTCTACCCGGAGCCATCCTATGCCATCAAAATGTGTTGCATAAAGGTGGGTCATGGGCTCTAGGCCTAGGAGGAGTCGGATTAGTTTGTTTTGGGAGGTTTGAAGCTTAATTTGTTGTGACCTTGAGATGTTCGAGAACCAGGAGGTACAGGCGTAGTCAAATATGGGCTGAATAAGAGCTCCAGCTAATGTCCTGAGAGCCCTCTTGTTTACAAAGGAGGAGATTCTCCCCAAGAATCTTGTCCTTTGGTTTACTTTTTTGATCGCCCTTGTTGCCATGCCTTCACCTGTCAGCTTGTTGTCCAGGATACAGCCCAGATATGTAATCTCTTTTTTACTAGTAATTATAATAATAATCGTCAATTCTGACACTGAAATCATTTACCCTACTAAGGGAGTGGTTAGACCCAAAGAGAATAGATTCTGTTTTACCAAGATGTAATGAGAGTTTGTTATCCATAAGCCAAATTCTGATTTTGCCGAATGTAGTATTTTGAATACAATTCCATTTAGTTTTATTTTCCATTTAGGCAAACATTCACACATACACCGACCGTGTGCATGCATATACAGTACACATGATTATGTACGTGCACGTGGGGCACGTGCGCATATCAAAGGTGCTGGAACACAGACTTGGATAGAAAGGGAGGGGCGGGGGGGTCCGGCAGCCCCTCCCCTCCGCTCCACTTCAAAGCCAGTCGTCTGTTTGAGGTGAAATTGGCTCTCCTCTCAACCTCCTTCTATACTGCGTTCTAATCAGCCGGCTGTCGACCACAAACCTCCTATCTCCACAGTACTTTGCGTAAATGTCACGCCTTACTTCCATCCATCTTCAACCGCTTATCCGTAGTCAGGTCGCGGGGGGCAACAGCTCCACCAGAGAGCTCCAGAAAGAAGCTCTCCAGAGCAACATTATAGTAACTTCCTCCTGGGGGATGCCGAGGTGTTCCAATTAAGGTTGATGTAATCCCTCCATCTGCGCCTTGGTCTGGCCCGAGGTCTCGTCCCAGTGGGACGCCTTACTTTATCATAACAATAAAAATGACGCAGAAAAAAGTGTGTAAAAGTGTCAATACTGCAATGTAGAACTTCTCTGTTGAAAGTTAGACCTCTGGATTTCAAATTCTGTATAGTGAGTAGGCGTAGGCCTACTTTCTACTTTTCGGTAGCCTACCACTTTAAGTGCATTTTGATGCCAATACTTTTGTATTTTAAATTGTTGAAATCCAGACATTTACTTGTTGTAACGGAGTAGTTCTACATTGCAGTATTGATACTCTTACAGTAAAATGTCCACCACTGGTTGTGTTGTTACATGCAGTTGTATGCCAGCCAGTTGTATGAAATGTGTAATAATTATTGAGCTTTCTAAGCTGACGGTGCATGTATGGTGAGGCTGGACTCATCCTTCCATTTATTTAATTTTATTTAATATGTTTTCTGCTGCATTCTCTGTTTGCTTTTTTTTTTAATTGTGTTTGTTTTGTATTGTTTGTTCTTGTTCAGCACTTCTGTTCCGTTGCAAATGTTCTATATAAATACACTTTGATTGGATTTGAATAGCCTTATTTCATCCAACAGGCTAGACAGAATGAAAACACAACAGACAGTTTTCGTCCACCCATAATCATTTTAATCTTGTTGGTGTCGGAAAGAAACCACTTCTTATATCCACATATAACCGATTTTTCATAAATCAGCACCTTGCTTGATTACACGACTACAGCATCAGAAGTATAGCAGAACCGATCTGCTAGTCTTGGTACAATCCTGGAAAGTATAAAATGTTTGGACATATGAGGTTTCCACCCCACAGCGTTGGCTGACACAAGGCATGGCTTTCTTTTGTCGGCCTTATTGAAGGAGGTGTCACCGGTCGTTTTGACGACCAACATTAATCCGGTCGTTTTAACACATCCCTCAGCAACCTTAATCCGGTCGGACCAATGCTTTGTCGAACCAAAGTCTGCCTCCCCAGATGGACAGACATCTAATGATTTTGATTAGGTCCTAATCAAAATCCTTTTGGTAAAAAACGACGTGTAAACTTCCTCCAACTGCCGTCTAGCCGCCATTTTTGGGGAGTGAGGCAGTGTTGATTTATATCACGAAATAATGTTTGGCAACTACCTTTTTTTAACCGACAAAATCTAAATAAAAACTAAGCTATGAAACTAAAAACTAAGACTAAAACTAGATATATTGACAATGTTAACAAATCAGGAAGGGAGAACAGAGCCAGTACAACTAAAAGACAAGTTAATTTATGCTTGGTTGTGCTCTGAAAATATTTTCAGCCATGCAAAGTATTAAATCTGCCATTACGACACCATCAAGGCCCGCCAAAATACATTTTAGTCGACTAAAACAACTGTAGATTTAGTCGACTATAGTATTTACAAATGACTAAAACTAAATCCAAATTTGTTGTCAAAATCAACACAGGTGTTATTGTGTAATGCTACTTAGTGGTGGGCCTGGCAGGATTCAGACAGCCTGGCCGATATTTTTCCAAGGATGTTAGCTAATTAATCTGCCCGCTGATAAATCTGTTTACTTGCCATAAACAGATCAATTTGTGCCCACCGCTGATCTGATGAGATGCAGCTTTGCCAGAGGTGCGGACTCTGTGCATGCCCGCTGAAATGGCAACATATGAACATATCATGTTGTCCTGAATGCCAGCAGCACCACTGTTCAAATGCAAAAGCATCAAAAGGAGAAGATTTCCAAGCTCAAAAACTAGAGTTGTCCCGATAACTGATCGGTTACTCGGGCCGATACCACCCACAAGTACTCGGGATTGTACCAAAACATTCAATTGACACTAGTTAGAACAACATGTTTTATTGCTAATGAGCAAAATAAATAATTAATAATAATAATTTTGGAATTTGAAAATGTCAGTACAAGTACAAGGCATGACAGTGGAATTTAATTGGAGAAAAATGGGGTAAAATAAGTGGTTACTTAAGAAAAATAAAAATTAAGTACTCTTACTCTTAAAAAATGGTGTCTATCAAAAATAGAAATGCTTGTGGAGCTTGTGGATCTGCTACTTTTGAAAATTGTACGGTGCTTCTCATGGTTGTGGTAACGATTTGACATCGGTTCTTACTTCACATAACCGGGTTGGCACGCACGCATGCACGCACACACATGCACATGCGCACGCACACACACACACCAACAGGAAGAAATGAGCAGCGCTCAAGTCTATGCAACTATGCATATCGACTCTATATAAAGTTTTGGGTTATGCGCTCTATATTATGCTCTAGAGAACACCCAGAACAAGTCTGTATATAATGTGGATGTGCTCATCTCCGATTATAGGGACTAGTTAAAGAACTATTTGTATAATTATGTGATGTAATGTGATTAATATTCCTTCTTCCCCCCCCCCCCCCCCCTCCCCTCTTCTGTTCAGGGCCAAGTAATGTTCCGGAACGGTGAACGAATGGGCACCATCAAGTTCTGCCAGTTTCAAGGTAACGCAGAACCACCATCCTCCGATACTACAGCCTCTTTATCTTTAGCATAAATCATCATACACTCGCTGCCAAGTACCTGCACTCTCCTACATACAACATAAAATAAAACCCCCCGCCTAAAACATGATCATCAGGTATATGAGAAGGAAGACTTTTGTCATAAAAGTGTAGAGTAATTTATGTTTTTTTTTTATGTAGACACGCCCACCAGGTCATTAAGTATACCTGGATTACACCTTAGTGCCAAGCTGTGTCGCTGCCGGTCAAGTGACTATACTGGCCAATCAAATCACGTCTTTTCCGGGATCTTCCGTTTACATCGCCAAAGCAATTGTGCCACGAAGGAGTCGCGCCTCTGATTGGCCTGCCAAACTAACCCCTTCCTCCGTTCTTCCACTTTGCGTCACAAGTAATCTCAGGAAAGATTGCCAATATCACCTCCTCCATGTTCCTTCTGTTGAGATACAGACGCCCCAGAGCCGGAAAAATATGTCTATATGTGACCAACCTCACCGTCCCCTTTCTCGTGACAGGACTGCCCATGGCTCTGCCCAGTTTTTTACTGAATGGTCTGACAGCAGTCAAGTCTTTACAGATTGTTTGATATGGCTGCACTACAACAACAAAGCTTAGAAAAAGATAATAGGTCTACACATAATATTTTAGTCACACTCAGATCGAGTTAAGGCTGTTTAATGGTAGGCTACATTTGTTTCAATAATTTTTCTCAAATGCATTGACTTTTAGAGATCGGCATGGATTCATTTTATTTACTTTTGTGTCTTTGCCTACTGCAAATGAGAGAAAGAAGAAGGAACTTGCCAGTATGAACCTCCAAAATAGAACCTATTGAGTTACCATGCTCTCTTCTGATACTCTTCAGTGAGTCTTATTTATTTTATTTTGAAGAGCTCTTACAGGAAGTCTGATGGTTGTGGTTACTTCCTAGTTGTCGGTGCTATAGGGGAAATCAAAGCTGTGCTGAATGAGTGGATTATTATGTTTTAGGATCGCTCATATTAACCTCTTTACTGACGTGAACACCATGCAATATCTCAACCAATCAATCCATAGCAGTAGTGGTGGATTGTTTTTCTGCTTTCTCTCTCTCTCTGTCTGTTTTATCACCCCCTGTTGCTGCGTCGCTACGCGTGTGTTTGTGCTAGCCAAGGCCCACACCTGTTGTGATATTCTTTGATTGGCACCTTTCACTCTCAAGGTCTCAGCCTACAGTAAATGTAAAGGGAAGATCATCATTGCACATAACACGCACACCAAGGGGTTTAATGGAGAATGAAGTACTGTCACCTCACCTCATAGACACATGGAAAACAGAACAAAATACAAACATTGTGCTCACACCTGAGCTTGTAGATCGGCTATTTCCAGGTGGCCTGAAATGTATAGGGCTGAAGTGCTGTTATGTTTTTGTTTTGTAATAATCAACATCTACAGTAAAGTTTTAAAATCAATGCAGTGGAGTAATAACTAAGTAAAAATCACACCCACGTGAAGTGAGTGTTGCAACTCTGTGTGGGGGTCCCCGGGTGGTCCTCGGGAGTTCCAGACCCCCAGGAACGCTGGCCCAGTTCCGGCGAGCCGCCCAGCACGTCTGAAATGGTTGAGAAATGACAGCGTTACCGTGTGGGGGTCCCCAGGGGGTCCCTCTACTGTACTGTACTGTACTGTACAGTCACAAGCTTAGGGCCATGCCCCTGCCTAGAGCCTAGGTATCTTTCCATTGTGGTCCTCTGCATACTATCGGAATGGGTCAGAATCGGTATCGGCAGATATGATCCTGAAAATAATCTAAGGTCTGATATCGGTCATGACCTTCGATACGTACATACAGTACCAGTGTTGTTTTTTAGTTTAGTCTTAGGTGCTATTTACACGAGGATGGTGTTCATAAAAAACGGCAAAATAAAGTACCGTTTAGCGCTGTCATTTAGACGAGAACGGTGTTCTCAGGAGGTGAAAACGCATCGAAGTGAAACCGCCTTCCAGAGTGGAAATCATTCAGAACACCGTTTCCTATGGTCTCCATATAAACAGGCAAAACGGTGAATCCGCAAAACTTATGACATCATGGCTCATGTTGGCTCACAGCGCATATGTTTATTACATTGATGCAGAGCCATATCATTATGATATAATGGAGTTCCTGAACAAGCCTCCCTCCTCGCCTACAAAGTGATGCTCATCAGCGATGTTGAATGTAAAACCATGATGTAAATAAAAAGCCTTGTGATAGACGGCAGCCGCGGCAGCAGCGTTTATGTAGCCTAATGTATTATAAAATATATACCATCCCGTGGCGCGCCCAGAGCCGTGTTGCGCAGGCTTGCGTGAAGGTTTCTTCTTCTTGTACGTGGGTGACCTGTCTATTTGGCAGCCCGTTATCGCCACCTAGCGACAGTATAGCATAATAGCACATCATATCATAACGTGTGCGTTCTCGTGTAAAGGGTAAGAAAAAATGAGAACGCAACGGGACTTTGACGTGTTATATGGAGATGGTCGCCGTCTAAAAGAGGCCTGAGTCTTTGGACTGAAACTTTAGTTTTAGTCACATTTTAGTCACCTGGAATGTCTTAGTGTTAGTCTAGTTTCAGTCAACTAAATCTACAGTTGATTTAGTCGACTAAAATGTATTTTGGTGGGCCTTGATGCCGTCGTAATGAGTGTTTTTACACTTGCTGAAAATAGCTGATCTACAAACTCACAATGCGTCACGACGCGTTGTGAGCTTGTAGATCAGCTTGTAGATCAGCTATTCTCAGCATGCAACCAAGTGTAAAATGACTTATACTGGATCTCTTGTCCACTAGTCCCTTCCTAACATTTTAGTCTAGTTTTTATTTGTCGACGAAATTGTCAGTATATTTAGTCTTAGTTTTAGTCGTCATAGCTTAGTTCTCATTTAGTTTCCATTCGTTTTCATCAGTGGAAAAAGGTAGTCGACGAACATTTTTCGTCTTAGTTTTAGTCGACAAAAACAACACTGTACAGTACTTCAGTAAATTACTTTCCACCACTGATAGAACGTAGTACCATCATTCAAAGAAAAAAAATAAGAAAAACCAAATCTCAACAGTGGATGAATGTGGTGCCTGTGTGTAGTAATCTGTGTGTATGTGCACTATGATTATGTGTAGACTTCCCTTCCAAAGGAAACCCCCTGGTGTGAGATCTCTATCTGTCCTTGTGTTGTCATACAGAGGTTGTTTTTATTTGTATTATTGCCTTCCAGGCTGGCAGTGGTGTAAAGTAACTACGTACATTTACTCAAGTACCGTACTTATGTACAATGTTGAGGTATTTTTACTTCACTTGAGTAATTCCAATTTCCAATACTTTTACTTCTACTCCACTATTCTCAGATCTAAATATTGTACTTTTACTCCACTATATTTATTTGCACTGCACTTTAGTTACTAATTACTATGTAGATTTGCATTAAACACTTCAGCCCTATATACATTTCGGCCATTTGAAAATACCAGATCTACAAGCTCACAATGTGTTGCAATGTGACACATTGTGAGCTAATAATCAAAATCTACAAATCTACATCACTGAGGTGGGGGGTGACGTAGGGTGGGCCTGATACAGATGGGGATGTGGGTGCATGGGAGCATGCAGTGACATGCAGAGAATGTCACAGATCCACTATTTTCTAGCTGGCTGGCTGCATGACTGGCTGGCTGGCTGGGTTTGCTGGCTGCATGGCTGGCTGGCTGGCTGGGTTTGCTGGCTGCATGGCTGGCTGGGTTTGCTGGCTTCAATACAATTCAAAAGGGCTTTATTGGCATGGGAAAACAACATTGCCAAAACAAAAGTGGAACAAAACATGACTAGAATAGTCATAGGAATAGAGACCTGTGTAAACAACAGAGATGTGATGCAAATTGCAACTTGGAGACAAACTATCTTTCAGAACTAGCTGTACACCCAGCTGTACACCGAGCTGTACTGTACACCCAGCTGTACACCAAGCTGTACTGTACACCCAGCTGTACACCAAGCTGTACTGTAGACCCAGCTGTACACCAAGCTGTACTGTACACCCAGCTGTACACCAAGCTGTACTGTACACCCAGCTGTACACCAAGCTGTACTGTACACCCAGCTGTACACCAAGCTGTACATCAAGCTGTACACCAAGCTGTACACCAAGCTGTACTGTACACCCAGCTGTACACCAAGCTGTACACCAAGCTGTACTGTACACCCAGCTGTACACCCAGCTGTACACCAAGCTGTACACCAAGCTGTACTGTACACCCAGCTGTACACCAAGCTGTACACCAAGCTGTACACCCAGCTGTACACCAAGCTGTACTGTACACCCAGCTGTACACCAAGCTGTACACCAAGCTGTACTGTACACCCAGCTGTACACCCAGCTGTACACCAAGCTGTACACCAAGCTGTACTGTACACCCAGCTGTACACCCAGCTGTACACCAAGCTGTACTGTACACCCAGCTGTACACCCAGCTGTACACCAAGCTGTACACCAAGCTGTACTGTACACCCAGCTGTACACCAAGCTGTACACCAAGCTGTACTGTACACCCAGCTGTACACCCAGCTGTACACCAAGCTGTACACCCAGCTGTACACCCAGCTGTACACCAAGCTGTACTGTACACCCAGCTGTACACCCAGCTGTACACCAAGCTGTACACCCAGCTGTACACACAGCTGTACTGTACACCCAGCTGTACTGTACACCCAGCTGTACTGTACATCAAGCTGTACATCAAGCTGTACTGTACACCCAGCTGTACACCCAGCTGTACACCCAGCTGTACTGTACACCAAGCTGTACACCCAGCTGTACACACAGCTGTACACCAAGCTGTACTGTACACCCAGCTGTACACCAAGCTGTACACCAAGCTGTACTGTACACCCAGCTGTACACCAAGCTGTACACCAAGCTGTACTGTACACCCAGCTGTACTGTACACCCAGCTGTACACCAAGCTGTACACCAAGCTGTACACCAAGCTGTACACCCAGCTGTACACCAAGCTGTACACCCAGCTGTACACCAAGCTGTACACCCAGCTGTACTGTACACCCAGCTGTACTGTACACCCAGCTGTACTGTACACCAAGCTGTACATCAAGCTGTACATCAAGCTGTACTGTACACCCAGCTGTACACCCAGCTGTACATCAAGCTGTACTGTACACCCAGCTGTACACCAAGCTGTACACCAAGCTGTACATCAAGCTGTACTGTACACCAAGCTGTACACCAAGCTGTACTGTACACCCAGCTGTACACCAAGCTGTACTGTACACCCAGCTGTACACCAAGCTGTACTGTACACCCAGCTGTACACCCAGCTGTACACCAAGCTGTACTGTACACCCAGCTGTACACCAAGCTGTACTGTACACCCAGCTGTACACCCAGCTGTACTGTACACCCAGCTGTACTGTACACCCAGCTGTACACCCAGCTGTACATCAAGCTGTACTGTACACCAAGCTGTACACCAAGCTGTACACCAAGCTGTACACCAAGCTGTACACCCAGCTGTACACCAAGCTGTACTGTACACCCAGCTGTACTGTACACCCAGCTGTACACCAAGCTGTACACCAAGCTGTACTGTACACCAAGCTGTACTGTACACCAAGCTGTACACCAAGCTGTACACCAAGCTGTACTGTACACCAAGCTGTACACCCAGCTGTACTGTACACCCAGCTGTACACCAAGCTGTACACCAAGCTGTACTGTACACCCAGCTGTACACCCAGCTGTACTGTACACCCAGCTGTACTGTACACCCAGCTGTACACCAAGCTGTACATCAAGCTGTACACCAAGCTGTACTGTACACCAAGCTGTACACCAAGCTGTACATCAAGCTGTACACCAAGCTGTACACCAAGCTGTACATCAAGCTGTACTGTACACCAAGCTGTACTGTACACCAAGCTGTACATCAAGCTGTACTGTACACCAAGCTGTACTGTACACCAAGCTGTACATCAAGCTGTACTGTACACCAAGCTGTACTGTACACCAAGCTGTACACCAAGCTGTACACCAAGCTGTACACCAAGCTGTACATCAAGCTGTACTGTACACCAAGCTGTACTGTACACCAAGCTGTACATCAAGCTGTACTGTACACCAAGCTGTACTGTACACCAAGCTGTACATCAAGCTGTACTGTACACCAAGCTGTACACCAAGCTGTACTGTACACCCAGCTGTACACCAAGCTGTACTGTACACCCAGCTGTACACCCAGCTGTACACCAAGCTGTACACCAAGCTGTACATCAAGCTGTACTGTACACCAAGCTGTACACCAAGCTGTACTGTACACCAAGCTGTACACCCAGCTGTACACCAAGCTGTACACCAAGCTGTACTGTACACCAAGCTGTACACCCAGCTGTACACCAAGCTGTACTGTACACCCAGCTGTACACCAAGCTGTACACCCAGCTGTACTGTACACCAAGCTGTACACCCAGCTGTACACCAAGCTGTACTGTACACCAAGCTGTACACCAAGCTGTACTGTACACCCAGCTGTACACCCAGCTGTACTGTACACCCAGCTGTACACCCAGCTGTACTGTACACCCAGCTGTACACCCAGCTGTACATCAAGCTGTACTGTACACCAAGCTGTACACCAAGCTGTACACCAAGCTGTACACCAAGCTGTACACCCAGCTGTACACCAAGCTGTACTGTACACCCAGCTGTACACCAAGCTGTACTGTACACCCAGCTGTACACCAAGCTGTACACCAAGCTGTACTGTACACCAAGCTGTACTGTACACCAAGCTGTACACCAAGCTGTACATCAAGCTGTACTGTACACCAAGCTGTACTGTACACCCAGCTGTACACCAAGCTGTACACCAAGCTGTACTGTACACCAAGCTGTACTGTACACCAAGCTGTACACCAAGCTGTACACCAAGCTGTACTGTACACCAAGCTGTACTGTACACCAAGCTGTACACCAAGCTGTACACCAAGCTGTACTGTACACCAAGCTGTACACCCAGCTGTACTGTACACCCAGCTGTACATCAAGCTGTACTGTACACCCAGCTGTACACCAAGCTGTACACCAAGCTGTACTGTACACCAAGCTGTACACCAAGCTGTACATCAAGCTGTACTGTACACCAAGCTGTACTGTACACCAAGCTGTACATCAAGCTGTACTGTACACCAAGCTGTACTGTACACCAAGCTGTACATCAAGCTGTACTGTACACCAAGCTGTACACCCAGCTGTACTGTACACCAAGCTGTACACCAAGCTGTACATCAAGCTGTACACCAAGCTGTACTGTACACCAAGCTGTACACCAAGCTGTACATCAAGCTGTACTGTACACCAAGCTGTACTGTACACCAAGCTGTACATCAAGCTGTACACCAAGCTGTACTGTACACCAAGCTGTACACCAAGCTGTACATCAAGCTGTACTGTACACCAAGCTGTACTGTACACCAAGCTGTACATCAAGCTGTACACCAAGCTGTACTGTACACCAAGCTGTACACCAAGCTGTACATCAAGCTGTACTGTACACCAAGCTGTACTGTACACCAAGCTGTACATCAAGCTGTACTGTACACCAAGCTGTACTGTACACCAAGCTGTACATCAAGCTGTACTGTACACCAAGCTGTACACCAAGCTGTACTGTACACCCAGCTGTACACCAAGCTGTACTGTACACCAAGCTGTACACCAAGCTGTACACCAAGCTGTACTGTACACCAAGCTGTACTGTACACCAAGCTGTACACCAAGCTGTACATCAAGCTGTACACCAAGCTGTACTGTACACCCAGCTGTACACCAAGCTGTACATCAAGCTGTACACCAAGCTGTACTGTACACCCAGCTGTACACCCAGCTGTACACCCAGCTGTACACCAAGCTGTACACCAAGCTGTACACCCAGCTGTACACCAAGCTGTACTGTACACCCAGCTGTACACCAAGCTGTACTGTACACCCAGCTGTACACCAAGCTGTACTGTACACCCAGCTGTACACCAAGCTGTACTGTACACCCAGCTGTACACCAAGCTGTACTGTACACCCAGCTGTACACCAAGCTGTACAGTACATCCACGTAGGACGAGCAATTGGATTCAACTTTTGAAACAAATGACAGCAAGTGTTTCAATGTTTTGCATTCAGTTGGAATGAAACATTTGGGACAGAGATTTCCAAATGTCTTTGTTCTGTACAGTCAGTGTTTCTATACCGACGAGCTCAGCGGTTCCCAATCTTTTCAGCCTGTGATCCAAAAACAGAAGTTTGATATAAATAGCAGATCATCAGCGCGGCAGCATGACCAGCACGCGAGTGCCGTTCTCTGCCCCCTCAATGACGCCATCCTAGTCTCCTCTAGACCACTCTGGCAGAGACTCAAACGATGCCGAGGCTCTGTCAGTGGAGGCGGTGCTGGAATGCACACAACAATTTGATTTGTAGTCCGTAAGGTGGTTGTGTTCCATTAGACATCCTTCTGCTGTCACAGAAGATCACAAATCTCTCTCTCTCTCTATCTCTCTCTCTCTCTCTCTCTCTCTCTCTCTCTAACAGATAGGGTCACTAACACAATCACCGCAGCCCCCGTGCCTATCGATCACGTTGAATTGATCGGTGGCGGGGGGGATTCCCTGGCCGTAGGGAGGCCCCCTGGCCGTAGCCAGGAGGCAGCAGAACGACACTTTATTTTTCATGTAGGGTTTTTATTTTTTTATGTTGACATATTATATCTGTTGACAGGGAGGAAGTGTGTATTGTTGTATCACTTTCATGACTTATAAACCATGTTGTTCCTGCCTGGGAAGAAAACACCTAACTCCATTTTGGCATCCTGTGTTTTGGCATGTCATTGTACTTAACCTGTGGTCCGAGGACCACCAGGGGGTTCCAGGTGGTCCCCAGCTAAATGATGGAGAGTTGGTTATAGATCGTAACATAAAACCAAAAGGACCTGTAAGGATTTACGCTGTGTCTCAAATGCCAACTATATAATGACCTAGATTTGAGAAGGGTAGAGTGTGGAAAACAGGTGAAGAAATGAGTGCAAGCAGGTTGGAGAACGGGTGGAGAAAAGTACCAGGTGTGATGTGTGATTAGGAACGTATCTGCAAGAATGAAAGGGAAGGTGTGCAAGACAATGGTGAGACCAGCTCTGTTGTATGGTTTAAAGACAGACAGCTCTGTTGTATGGTTTAGAGACAGACAGCATGGTTTAGAGACAGACAGCTATGCTGTATGGTTTGGAGAGAGACAGCTCTGTTGTATGGTTTAGAGACAGACAGCATGGTTTAGAGACAGACAGCTATGCTGTATGGTTTGGAGACAGACAGCTATGTTGTATGGTTTAGAGACAGACAGCATGGTTTAGAGACAGACAGCTATGCTGTATGGTTTGGAGACAGACAGCTATGTTGTATGGTTTAGAGACAGACAGCATGGTTTAGAGACAGACAGCTATGTTGTATGGTTTGGAGACAGACAGCTATGTTGTATGGCTTAGAGACAGACAGCTATGTTGTATGGCTTAGAGAC
>NC_139697.1:14527754-14632754 GCF_964188405.1 Protomyctophum parallelum | reverse complement strand
GGCCCAACGATATGAAGGTTTTTGGGCCGCTCCTTCCCGGGGTGGAGCCCCTCCCAACAGTGTACATTTTGTTGACTAAGACTAAACAGGTTTTTTCAGAAGACTAAATCGGACTAAGACTAAAATGGCGTGATATTCAAAAGACTAAGACTCAATCTCTTCTGGCAAAATTAACATTGCATTCACACCTAAGACAAACTTGTGTCCTGTGTCTTCTATGTGTCAGGCCGCATCAATGCCTCATATGGTTTGATGACACAACCTTGTTGCATGGCTGTCTTCTGCCCCCCCCCCCCCCCCCCCCCCCCGTGCGCGTGCTGAGGCCAAAGACTAAAATAATGTGGTTCTTACATTGCCAATGATCTGAGTGTTATTGTTGTTTTTCTCCGTCCAGGCGTGGAGCCTCCCAAGGACCGCACGTTTGTGCGCCTGCAGCGGAGGCACATCAACGTGCCTCTGTACAGCATCCTGTCCACCATCACCATCCTGGGCATGCTGATGGCCGGAGGCTTCCTGATGTTCAACATCAAGAACCGCAACCACAGGTACGTACACACCATCACCATACTGGGCATGCTGATGGCCAGGGGCTTCCTGATGTTCAACATCAAGAACCGCAACCACAGGTTGGGACGCACGCACACACGCACGCACACACGCACGCGCGCACACAATGTTGTGTACTTGCAGACTGATCGAGATGTCTTGACCTTACATGAGTTAATCCCATTTAGACTCGAGGACGCATATGTGTCACCTTAACTTTTTAACCACTTTAACCTTTATCTTAAACTTTAGCTGTTGAAAAATAGCAGATCTGCAGTTTTTTGCAAAATCGTGAAAATGTGTGCAGATCTTTGAATATATATTCTTTCACAGCGAATGTGTTTAAGGCAAATAGTTGCTTCTGAGGGCTCCCTGGAACAATATATTTTCAGATGAGGGTCCGCTGTCCCCGGTTTGAGCACCACTGATATAGAAACATAGGTTTTTCAGAATGATCATGATGTCCACTCCCTACATGTGTTTATAAGTAACATTGTGTCATTGCAGAATGATCCAGATATCCAGTCCCTACATGTGTTTATAAGTAGCATTGTGTCATTGCAGAATGATCCAGATGTCCAGTCCCTACATGTGTTTATAAGTAACATTGTGTCATTGCAGAATGATCAAGATGTCCAATGCCTACATGTGTTTATAAGTAACATTGTGTCATTGCAGAATGATCCAGATGTCCAGTCCCTACATGTGTTTATAAGTAACATTGTGTCATTGCAGAATGATCAAGATGTCCAGTCCCTACATGAACAACCTGATCATCCTGGGAGGAATGCTGTCCTACGCCTCCATCTTCCTGTTCGGCCTGGACGGAGGCTTCGTCTCCGACAAGGAGTTTGAAGCCCTCTGCACGGTGAGTACCACTGACGCACTCATGCACGCATGCACCCACGCACACACGCACGCACTCTCTCTCTCTCTCTCTCTCTCTCTCTCTCTCTCTCTCTCTCTCTCTCTCTCTCTCTCTATCTCTCTCTCTCTCTCTCTCTCTCTCTCTCTCTCTCTCTCTGACTCAGAGCAGCATAAAGTAGGAAATAAGTGGTAGCGCTGCCTGTCAACTGTCACTGGAGCACTGCGTACAGTGGGGGGAAAAACACACACACACACACACCCACGGTCAATGGCACGTGCACTAATGAACATGTGCGCATGTGCGTGCACACGCACACACACGTGCACACACACACACACACACACACACACACACACACACACACGTGCACATATGCTCACGCACGCACGCTCGCTCACGCACGCAGGGAGACCCAAACGTATATGGACAGACATAATGCCTGTCTGTCTCTCTGTCGTCGTCCAAAATGGAGGTAGTCAGGCTCAGGGCAGGTAGAGAGAGAGAGAGAGAGACACTGCTCCGTCCAACACAATCAATATGCATCCGTCTCTCTCTGAATGGAGAGCTGGTCATTGTTTTTCACCCTCTACTGTGTCTGCTGCTCTCTCTCTCTCTCTCTCTCTCTCACCCTCTGTCTCTGTCTCTCTCTCTCTCTCACCCTCTGTCTCTGTCTGTCTCCTGATATGACAGTGAAAGACGTGTCTCTCATCATAAAGAATAATAGACTCTTCACACCTGGTGCTGATGCTGACGACGCTTATTGGATTTGGAGGATTGGTTTTAGAAACCAATCTCAGAGCTTCAAATGCTGTTTAAAAAACAACAACATGAAAACTCTGTGTCTTTTTCCTTCAAAAAAACAAAGCCGGCAAAAAGTAAATCCCTTATTTGGGCGGTAGCGAAATGCAAGCCAGTGTTGATGATCCGTTTGCATATAGATAACATTCTCAAACCACTAACTAAGCCTTTAGACCCTAATATAGGCCTACTTTAGTTATGTCAGGACAACTCATGAATGGATGGAATACATTTTTATTTAATATAAAATGACTCAAATGAGCTAATTTTATTATGGTTTGGTGGTGAATTGGATGTGCTCTTATGCACTCTGATAATTAAGTGCATCAGTCCCGACCGTACATAAACAGCAGGTGGTAGCTGGGGTGGTGGAGGGTGAGCAGCAGTGGTGTGTTTAGTTTCTTCAATAGTTTTAATTTAGTTTCAGTCACATTTTAGTCACCTGGAATGTTTTAGTGTTAGTCTAGTTTTAGTCGACTAAATCTACAGTTGATTTAGTCGACTAATACAATTTATTTTGGAGGGCCTTGATGCCGTCCTAATGACTGTATTTACACTTGCTGAAAATAGCCGATCTACAAGCTCACGATGCAGCCCAATGGACGGCCGCCAGCAACTGCACTGATTTTCCTGACAGAACTTGCTCTGCTGACGTCTGTGACAGGCGCGACGATCATTTGAATGGAGCAGTGTTGTTTTTTGACGGCAGATTTAGATTTATTCATAGTCTCTTGAATAGTTTTCATTTAGTTTTAGTCACATTAGTCACCTGGAATGTTTTAGTGTTAGTCTAGTTTTAAATATCATAAGATTTTAGTCAACTAAATCTACAGTTGATTTAGTCGACTAATAAAATGTATTTTGGCGGGTCTTGATGCCGTCTTAATGACTGATTTTGCTGAAACACCTGCACAAATGTGGACACCGGTGCTAAATTAAGGATTTGGGATTTTTCTTTTCAAAGTACATGAAAGAAAAACGGAAAGAAAACACTTTGAAAAGTCCTTTAAATGTGTTTTAAATGTGCAGGTGTAGTGATTAGGCACGTACATTCTCAAACATTCAGACAGCTCCCATGGTCCGTGGCTCCCGCTCCCACGGCTCAGAAAACACTGCAACAACAACAAAAACCCCATTTGCTGTCCCCGTCGCCGTGCAACGTCTGTGTCACATTTTCGCCAGAAATGGCCAATTTACAAGCTGTAGAGAACGGCGGATTACAAATGAGAGGTAAGGATTAATCTTTGACCGCTTCAAAGATGTGTGATTAATATTTCACAATTCGTGGCACAATACAAGCTCTCTGCCGCTTGTGTCCTCTTCTGAACTGGCCGAGCATGTTCTGTTTTGTTCCATTCTGTTCTATTGTGTTCTCTCCTATTATCTCTCCTCTCCTATTATCTCTCCTCTCCTGTTATCTCTCCTCTCCTGTTACCTCTCCTCTCCTCTCCTCTCCTCTCCTCTCCTCTCCTCTCCTCTCCTCTCCTCTCCTCTCCTCTCCTCTCCTCTCCTCTCCTCTCCTCTCCTCTCCTCTCCTCTCCTCTCCTCTCCTCTCCTCTCCTCTCCTCTCCTCTCCTCTCATTTCAGTCAAATTTTATACATAAAGCAGAATTCGAATCAATATGTCATCCTCAATGCAGGCAGGCAGGCAGACAGACAGACAGACAGACAGACAGACAGACAGACAGACAGACAGACAGACAGACAGACAGACAGACAGACAGGCAGGCAGGCAGGCAGGCAGGCAGGCATGCCTTTTAAGGTTCATGCATTTGTCATTTGCTTGCCGCCATGAAAGGAGAATCATACTCGGGGCCAGCGATCAGTGTACAGTATTTATCGAGCCCTCTGGGGAAATCAGTGGTCAGAAGGAACCATCAATAATGAACAAATATAATACAGCTCTGCAAATATCCTGCACTATGCAGAAAACTATCACACACGCACGCACGCACACACACACACACACACACACACGCACACACACACACACACACACACACACACACACACACACACACACACACACACACACACACACACACACACACACACACACACACACACACACAGTATCCCATCCTCTGAGCACAACATGACAGTACAGCAATTTCCCTTGCAGGTGCGGACGTGGATCCTGATCGTGGGCTACACCACGGCGTTCGGCGCCATGTTCGCCAAGACCTGGAGGGTGCACGCCATCTTCAAGAACGTCAAGATGAAGAAGAAGGTACAGTACCATGCAGGCCTTGCTGGTTTTGTGTGTCCTGGCTGGGGACTTGTTTCCATTGTGGTCCTATACTGTACCTACTGTACCCTGTCTCACCCAAACACGGTGAAATAGCACCGAGTTGCAGTTCCGTATACATACACGCCTAGAAAACCCCCAAAAGCCGTACATGGGAAACTGAAATCTGCTCCCCATAGACGATGACGGAGGGGCTGCCGTCTCTACCCAACTTGAACCACGGGAGACACCACCTGCACTGCGTGGAAAGAGGACTTAACGGGGAATTAATGCTAGATTTTCCCGTAAACCTCATGTTTAGCAGCATATACAGTTAATATACGGTAATATACCGATGTGATGGTATACAATTCGGAAGTTTACCTGAGTTTGTTGGAAAGTTTAACGGGAGTTTCCTGTAATATACACATCCGTGTTCCATGCTTTTCATGCAGTGCGAGCCAAGTGTCGAGCGTTGCGAAGTTCGGTAGAGCCGACTCAGCCCCGTCCGAGTTCTAACCCGAAATGGACAGATCAGTACATAACAGTACACACCCGAACTTCACCCAGCCACGGTGAGATGGCGTTTCTGTACTAGTGAAAGCCACGCCTCCGTCGCGGTCAAAACAGTAGTAGTGTAATGATATTTACAGATTTTGGGGTTTTCTAGGCGTCTATGTACGGAATTGCAATTCCGTGCTATTTCGCCGTATTCCTGTGAGATGGGGTTGGTCCAATACTGTATATGTGTTCAGTTTCTTGTCTTGAGTTCTGCTGTGTCGCTCCACTGCCGCGCCGCAGTGTGTCTACGTATATGGTGTGTCACTTTCTCTCCATTCCTGGCGGTGTCCTAGTTTGGTTGGTTGGATGGTTGGCTCCCACTGTGGTCAGTTTGTCTCTAGTTCCAGGTGCCTGACGCGCTCTCTCTCTCTCTCTCTCTCTCTCTCTCTCTCTCTCTCTCTCTCTCTCTGACCTTGTCTGTGGTACTACCCATGGTGTAAACTAATGAGGAGGACAACAGTTCATATTGTTTTGGCAGACTTTTTTGAGTGATAGTGAACTTCAGGGTGTTGGCCCATGTCCATTTAATAAAAGGATATGAGCAGTTTCCCACCCCGAAAGTGACGATGATAACATGGTCAGTGGTGAACACAATCATGGAAAACAGACTTTGCATCCAATCATGAAAAATAAATAATAATTATTTTAAAAATGAAGTGTGTGTAGGTGCACGCAGCGAAGCGCCAAGCAAACTCACGATGAAGCAAGCATCACTGAAGCCGAACAGAGAGAAGCCGGCAGACAATAATTGGCCATTATTCTGGCCCTCAGTCTGGCAGACGACAGACAGCGCTGTAACACTGTGCCGAGCCTCAGACAGACAGACAGACAGACAGCACTGTAACACTTTGCCGAGCCTTAACCGGCGATAAACCTTTGTATTATTACAGCGTGTACATCTGTCAGCCCAGGCACAAACTTAACCCATCACCACCGGGAAAGCAAACTGTGTCATTTGAGATTTTAACCACTTTTTGCATACTTTGGCTATTTTAAAAAGAAGAAGCTCATAGCGTGTTTAAACCAAATCTTGAAAATAGGTGCTATTTCAAGACGTATGGTTTTTAGCGCGATATTTTTTGAGCGGTGGTCCTTGAGTCCGCAACACAAACAAGTTTGAGAACCACTGATAGCCTACACTACAGCAACATGACCTGTCAACAAACCTGTCAGGATTCAGAAGACATTCGTAGCATGGTGTCCTCAGGTCTTACTGGGTTAAAGGCACATTGTGTCCCTGTTAATGATTCGTTTGAGTGCAGTACAACAGCAGGATCTCTCCCCTTCCCCCAGAGCTAGTCTCTTTTTGATGCATGCTTTTCCTTGGTTTTTATTAGCATAATAAAGCTAAATGGCTTGATAGCGGTAAGGGACACACATTATGGGCTTGTAGCGCGCCCACACCGTAGGGTGTCCACCGCATGCTAACCCATGCAGGCGTCATGGCGCTATAGACCGCCGCATGCTAACCCATGCAGGCCTGCTTTGGGTGATTTATTTTCCATCGCTCTCCTCCGGTGAGTTCATTGTGTAATTCTACCGTACATCGTTTGTTTTAACTTTTTTTAAAGCATGAATCACGCGGCGTGTCGTTAACCCAGCTGTCAAGAGGAGCCATCCCAACGGTGGTGAAGACATTCCTCAAGTAATTGATTTATTGATAGATTTTTTTTTTCTTCACAGTATGTAGAATGGACCGTACATCAAAGTCGGAACGAGTCAAAGTCAATAACAAAATTGCTACTTTGACAACGATACCATGAAAAGCACTAAGACTTGTTTACATCTGGGTCCTCCTTGTTCAATTCATCAGAACATTTAAATAACTACAAATATACAAGTAAAGGTACCGATATATGAAGGAGATTTTTTTTAAATACTGTATGCCTTTAATATAACGTGGTTCATTACGCAATTAAACAATCCTTTTTTCAACGCCGTCCTAGTTGTATAATGATTCTTCCTTCACAGCTGTTTCCAGTGATATTAATTAAGGTTATAACAGGGTCAGGGTGCTGCTTTAGTGCACGCTAGCTGGCACACAGCAGTTTTAGTCATAGTCTTCAGAATAAAATTCAATTTAGTTTCAGTAAAGATGTTGTCATCTGAAATACTATAGGGATGTGCCAATGAGACATTTTGGCCGATATCCGATATAATTAATTGCTATTATCGCCGATAACAGATATTACCGATGTCGTTGATCTCATTCTGTATTGAAAAATTATAATAATTTTGTCCATTCTGAAAAATAAATGTAACGGGGTGTCTGCAAAGGCAGATTTAACTTTAACCCATTCTGAACGGGAACCCATTTTGGTGTTGGCATCATGTTATGCTTTAGCTATTGAAAAATAGCAGATCTACAATCTCATAGCGCGCCACTCGGTGGCGCGCTATGAGCTTGTAGATCTGCTATTTTTGAAAAATCGAAGAACGACTGACATTTTTAGAATCTGATTTCAGGTCAGAATGGGTTAATCAGACCAGTGTGTGTCCAGTGGAAAGTTGGAAACCTCGTATGAATCTGATCTCAGGTCAGAATGGGTTAATACTGTGAGCTTGTAGATCTGTTCAAGCTGTTACTTTTGGCTTGTTTATCTGTAAAGACAGACTGATTAATCAGACCGATTAATTAATCGGCCTGATTGATTAATCGAAACGATGCTGATTAATATAAAAACAACTAAAATCGGCCGATACCGATGTATTTGCCGATTAAAGGTATATTCAGTGATTTCACTTAATTCAAATATCACTTATTTTTTTGTTTTGTTGTGATAATCCTCCCTACTATAGAGTGTGCTGGCCATATAAGGAGTTCCTCCCTGTCCCCAGTTAACCCCTGGGGGTCAAAAAACCTTAGGTTTCGTTTTTGACTCTCTATCCTGATTGGACGAAAGGCTGGGTCCCACAGCCAAAAACGAAACCTAAGGTTTTTTGAGTGAAATCACTGAATATACCTTTAATCTCCCATCACTACTAAATACCATAAGATTTCAATCTACAGTTGAATTAGTCGACTGGTGGCACGGTGGCACAGTCGCCTGGGTTCGATTCCCGCTGGGGACGCTGTGGGCACTGGTGGCGTGTTCCCTCCGTGTCATCAGTGCCCATACCCGAGGCGGGGGTTGGCGATAGGGCCTTTCTGTGTGGAGTTTGCATGTTCTCCCCGTGTCCCCTACGGTAGGTAGGTACCCTCACAAAAACATGCAGTAATCTCTAAAACTACCTCCCCCTGGCCAGCCCCGGCCCCTGATGGAGGGGAAAGGAACTGGTCGGAATAACGTGTCCCTTCCATGCGCTACGTCCGGCCGGGGAAACTCCCCTCTGTCAGGTGAAAAGAAGCAGCTTGGACTCCTCATGCATATAAGGAGGCATGAGGTCAGTCCGCTGCCCCCCCAGGTTGGCAGAGGAAGTGTAGCGCCCAGGATTACATTAGATATTTGGCACTGGATGAAAAGAAAACTGGGTTACAAAATCGTGGGATACAAATGTAAGTTAAAAAAAAAAGAATTAGTCGACTAAGATGTACAGTATGTGATGGTATTGAAATGCCTGATTCATACTCGATATATACTGAAAAGTTGTGAGCTGTGAGTATTTCCTATCTTTTTGGAGAGTGACATCCTGCACACAACCAAACGTAACATGACTTAGTCTTTTAGTTCTACTGGATCTCTGCTCCTCTAGTCCCTGTCTAATGGTGCGTTCACACCAGGGGGGCAGTCAGACAGATATTTCGTAAAGCCACTAAGGAAATGAAAGTTCATATAATGGCCTGTTGTGGCGCTGTCACTGGACGCAAAAAAACCCATAGCCCCATAGAGGCCCATGTATTTGGGCCCAACTTCACCTAGACTGTATTACCTTAACCCATTCTGACCGGGCACCCATTTTGGTGTCAGCATCATGTTATGCTTTAGCTATTGAAAAATAGCAGATCTACAAGCTCATATCGCGCCACCGAGTGGCGCGATACGAGCTTGTAGGTCTGCTATTTTTGAAAAATCGAAGAGCGACTGACATTTTTAGAATCTGATCTCAGGTCAGAATGGGTTCATCAGGACCAATGTGTGTCCGGCGGAAACCTCGTATGAATCTGATCTCAGGTCAGAATGGGTTAATAAACATGGTCATGCATACTTTCTGCTTCCAGTCACTAGTTTAAAGTCTCATTTCTAATGTCATAATATTCTTTTTGGAAAATTATGGTCCCATTTATAAAATAAATGACCATAAAGTCGCGTATGTTCTGAGGGGCGTGGCTACCGTTACAGTCTATGATCGGGATCCCCCACCCACTCGAGTCAAAATAAAAACCAACGGAGAAGAAGCGGGGAAGTCCCGCCTCGTTGTCTGGGCCAGCCAATGGCCAGCTGGGCCAGAACGGATCTAGAAAGATGGCGACTTACAGTGCAAGGAATTACTGGCTTCATTTTACGTCCATGTTGAACCCGGGGAACGCTTTGTCCATATTTTTTACAGTCTATGGTTCACACGGGCCGATGCAAAGATACAGTCTACCATGCATTGTCAATGTACGCCAGCGACATAAACGTTGCAAAGATGCATGCAAGTTTGTAGCTGCTGCCAAAGATACAAAGCTTCCAAGCTACAAATAAGATGAACTGGCTCGTTTCTTTGCATATTTGCATCTAACCCGTGTGAACACAGCGTAGGACTTTAGACTAGTTTTTATTTGTTGACCAAATTGTCAGTATCTTTAGTCCTGGTGTTAGTCATCATAGCTTATGCTTGTGTTTGGTTTTCGTTAGTGAAAGAAAAGATAGTCAACGGACATTTTATGTCATCGTTTTAGTCGACAAAATGAACACTGCTGATCGGCTAACTGGGAAGACTACACTAAATCCTTGTTAAATGACCAGTGGTGGGCAGTGACGCAAGACATTTACTAGAGCAACTGTTGGTATATCATCGGTAACATTTTATAGGTTCTCGGCTGCGGGGGAGTCATTTTGTTCGAGATAATCCGACCAGGGTGGTGATGCTAATCCACTTGTTTTCGCGAGTCATACAAGTGCTAGCGGAGTGTGATGTTTGCACCTTCTGCGACGCGCTGTGCCAAACTAGTCTTGCGTGCCAGCAGCACAGCACGGCGCTACTCCCACGGATTAAAGTTCTCAGTCGCCACGACCGATTTCAGTTATTTGGATTCCATAGCAGTCTCCAATGGAATCATGTTGTGCACCGAAAATAGCCAAAGAGCGAGGGAATATCCTATTTTAAATGGGACCCTATGGCCGATGGGATGCACACGCACGTTTCCTGGTGCTGGGGGTGAGCAAGGCGCTGCCTAGCAACCGGGCCAGTGTTAAGTGGTTAATTCAGCGTGGATTAAACTGATATAAATATGGATTTTTGTTTTGTTTTTGTGGATCATTACAGCCAGCTTGGGCAGATTAAAAATATATCTCGTAGATTAAAATTAGTGTTGGGGGGTGGGCTTACAGTTTCGAGTGGCAACCACCCGCAAGCGCTCTTTGAGAGTGGGTTTAGAATTATTTCTATGACTGTTGGTTGGATATTCCAACAGTCTAAGACTGGACGTTTCCATTACTGTTGTCTGGTAAATCTCTCATACTTTGACATCTGGACCGCTGTCTCTGCCTCAGTTGGTATTATCTTGTTCTTTGAGTTTCCCAATACCAGCTGCGTCAGCAATGGCCAGGTTTTATGGATTCTAAAACATATGGCTGTCGCTGTGTGCGTGTGTTTGTGTGCATGCACGTGCCTGTGTGTGTGTGTGTGTGTGTGTGTGTGCCACACCATGTGCCATGTGTGTGAGTGTGCATGTGCGTGTGGTCCCTGCAGACTGCAGCATCTGTCCCCACATGCACCGCAGGCCGCCTGGAAGAATCTTTTGACGAGCGGCAAAGCCACTGTAAATAATTCATTGGTTTCTGTTCATTAATATGGATAGATTTGTCTCCGTGACGGCGGTGCGGTCTGCATCAGACTCCATACCACGAGTCCATGACAGATGTTTCTTATCCAGGAAGGCCCCTCGCATTACCTTTTGAAAGCCCTGCACGCTTGCGCGTGTGCGTCCGTGTGTGTCCTATACTCGTGAGAGCCAGAGCTAAATGAATGTGATGTAATGCATTGTTAGCTTGTTGTCCAGAAGAACAATGGGTTGTGCCAGAGCCTTCTATTGAGAGTTGCGCTATTGAGTGTGGGGGGGGGGGGGGGGGGCAGAAAACAGTCACGCCGGTCACGTGGTTCATGTAATTCCAAATAGTGACAAATGCCCACAGACTCCAGTGAATTCCATAAACTTCCTTTGTGCTTTGTCACTATTCGCTAATAGCGGTGTGTGTGTGTGGGTGTGGGGGGGGGGGGGGGGTGTGTGTGTGTGTGTGTGTGTGTGTGTGTGTGTGGAAGACCTGGTGAGTTCTTTGCTGGTGCTGGACAGCAGTGGACACAGATTAAATGTCCCTGCAAACTGCTGCATTTTCCGGACAGCAGACTGCACGGACCTTAACACATTCCATGTATAATTGGCAAGATACCGTGTGACCGCATGTTACCAATGAAAAAATATTCCTCTCACTTGTTTTCTACCTGTTTTATCCTTCAATACACGTTGTCTCTGTCGGGCGTAAACCTCATTATGTCCTGTTTTATACCTGTTTTATCCCTCAGTACACGTTGTCTCTGTCGGGCGTAAACCTCATTATGTCCTGTTTTATACCTGTTTTATCCCTCAGTACACGTTGTCTCTGTCGGGCGTAAACCTCATTATGTCCTGTTTTATACCTGTTTTATCCCTCAGTACACGTTGTCTCTGTCGGGCGTAAACCTCATTATGTCCTGTTTTATACCTGTTTTATCTCTCAGTACACGTTGTCTCTGTCGGGCGTAAACCTCATTATGTCCTGTTTTATACCGGTTTTATCTCTCAGTACACGTTGTCTCTGTCGGGCGTAAACCTCATTATGTCCAAAACCGTTGCTTCTCAGGATTCAGAATCAAAAGCGTCAAAAGTAACAGATTGACAAGCTGGACTCGTTTGGCCGCATTTTTAGTTTGTGGATCTGCTACTTTCCATTCCATTTGTGTGATACTGCAGTGTGATCAGGTCTTCATTTACTAATAAAAATAAAACAAAAATAATAAAATGTGGAGATACCAGGTTTCTGCTCAACAACAACAAAGATGCATTATGCGTCTGAACAGACAACAGATGTAAACGCGCCACTTACTGGTTGTTAGATAATAATAATAATAATAATAATAATAATAATAATAATAATCTTTATTGTCCCGAAGGATATTCGTCTTCACAGTCTGTTCAAATGCCCACATCACAAACAACACAGAGCACATTACACCAAGACAATTTGAAAACATGAGGTCCCCACAGTATACAGAACCATCCTATCGGCGGGGCAGTTTGTTTAATGCCGGCTGATGGCTGAGAGGACAAAACTCCTATACTAAAACGGACCTTTTTCCATGGCAAGGTTCTGTATCTTTGCCCAGTTGGCATGAGGTTAAAGAAGCGATACAGAGGATGAACAGTGTCATTTGATAATCGAAAGTGCTAGGCGTGTCATGGCCTTATTGTTCATAAGCGTTAAACGTTGGTTCCTAATAAATAATCGGCACTTTGGCTCTCAGTGTGTGCGGCCACTATTTTGTTTTTTTAAGACTTATCTTTTTAGCGTTATTGTTCAAAATCAAAAAGTGTGGGTGTAGGAAGTCTGATGATCTTGGATGTGCATACATACATATGCAGTATTTGACGCAGTGTTATTTCTAGACGGAACGGTGAAAGCGTTTCATCCAGTGGGATAATAACACGATGCTCAATCACCTCCATGCCAACCAGGCTGGCAGCCACAGGCCTCGTTTCCAGAATTAACTCCGTTATTGGAACAGAGTCAGACACAGATATGTACACGTCTGACCCAACCTGCTTATGTAAAGTGGAACCAGGTTCCCTGCGTCGTTTCTCTGCAACCTGGCCTTGTTGTATTTATAGCAACAACCCTCTTCTCTCCTTAGCTTTCTTCCTTCATGCTCTCGTGCATTAAAGGAGAATTTCGGACTCGAAGGCTTTCTTGGCTTTATTTGTATAGTTGTTACGTCCCCACCAAAGAGGGACCAGGTGTTATTTTGTGCAAAAATCCCATTATTGGCTATTTCCCCAACCCTAAGCCGTCATTGGGACGTGTTGACACAGATTATGTTGGCAGTGAATGAGTTGATAAGTAGAACGTTTTTGAAACAACCAAAAAAAGGGACAGAAACAGCAGATCTACAAGCTCACAGTGTGTGGTTCTAGGTTGTAATGGCAACGTAATTGAAAACCATCCAAGAGCTTCCTGGGTTGTGTCAAGTCTCAGGCTACTGTACGGAAGTTTCTGGGTTAACCTTCACAGATAAAAAGAGCTATTTGCTCCTCTCTCGTCCATATACAGTAGCTGTCTCTCTCTTGTTCCTACTCTGTCTCTCGTCCTTGGTTCTCTCTCTCTCTCTCTCTCTCTCTCTCTCTCTCTCTCTCTCTCTCTCTCTCTCTCTCTCTCTCTCTCTCTTTCCCCCCCCCCCCCCCCCCCTCGGGTTCCAATATTCAGTTCAGTGACCATGGAGGCCAGAAGCTGTATTCATGTCCACTCACCCATTGGAAATAACTAGACCTGTGCCCGCCGGCTACTACTGGCCTACTTGGGGACGATGCAAGTTGGGAACAATAAAAAATACCCGTTATATCCGTTGTTAGCACCCGTTAACAACGCATCTCTGTATCTGTCTGCCGGTATCTGAAGAGAGCAAACTGACTGTGAATAGGGGACTGGTTAAGTAACCAAATGGCAGGTGTGGTGTTTCCATGGCAATCAATTGTCTGAGGCTGACTCTGACTCTGAGTCTGACCTGCTTTCTGTCTCCTAAACAAGGCGTAGGGGAAGTAACCCGGAGATGGCATATCTTGCTATTTTGTTCTTGGGCCGTGTCCAGCTGCTGGACTCACCTATTCCATCCCTTTGCATTCTGTTCTGAAACCCCCTCCATTTTCCTCCCTGTATTTGAGGCAAACAAATCCGTCTGGCTCTGGTGAACCTGCCATAGCAGAGCTTTATATACGACACTCCTCCACAGCCCAATTATATCTGCGCCGTTCCCTTGGCGCTCAGCGCCCTCTCTCCCCTGGCCCTGCACGGCCCCCTCCACCCGAGCCCCCTCCACCCGAGCCCCCTCCACCCGAGCCCCCTCCACCCGAGCCCCCTCCACCCGAACCCCCTCCACCCGAGCCCCCTCCACCCGAGCCTCCTCCACCCGAGCCCCCTCCACCCGAGCCCCCTCCACCTGAACCCCCTCCACCCGAGCCCCCTCCACCCGAGCCCCCTCCACCCGAGCCTCCTCCACCCGAGCCCCCTCCACCCGAGCCCCCTCCACCCGAGCCCCCTCCACCCGAGCCCCCTCCACCTGAACCCCCTCCACCCGAGCCCCCTCCACCCGAGCCCCCTCCACCCGAGCCCCCTCCACCCGAGCCCCCTCCACCTGAACCCCCTCCACCCGAGCCCCCTCCACCCGAGCCCCCTCCACCCGAGCCCCCTCCACCTGAACCCCCTCCACCCGAGCCCCCTCCACCCGAGCCCCCTCCACCCGAGCCCCCTCCACCTGAACCCCCTCCACCCGAGCCCCCTCCACCCGAGCCCCCTCCACCCGAGCCCCCTCCACCCGAGCGGAGTCGAAACCAATGTCACCCCAGGAGAGAAGCAGATAGTCAGTCAGGCCCCTGAGCCTCAGTCCTCAGTAGAGATGCATGATATTGAAATTATGACCGATCTTCGATTACATATAGGGTCAAATCGGGCGATTCCGATACCAATATATTACGTTATATTATATTTATTTTGAACTTTAGGACCTCAAGGACCCCCTCGAGGACATCAAGGACCCCCAGAGGTCCCTTGAGGGGGTGTTTTTGAAAATAATACGAAGAATATGTAATATCGGATGATAGCATTTTTCTTTTGGTTTGCATAAATCATCTCTTTGTGGTGCAGGCCTCCCTCCCTGGTGCTAAACCTTTTACAGATTGGGGTGGGGCGGCTCCGCTCCGCCGACAAATTCAATATCAATTTGGCTCTCCTTGGCACGAAATGGTTTGAGAACCAAGACAATGACTGCACGCTCCTCCACAGTGATTGAAAGCAGGTGCTCCCCTCCCCCCTCGTCTTTAACACACTAAGCGGCGTGCGGCGCAGAGCGTAAATCACAGTGGCGGGTTCGATAAAGGGCTCCGCTCTGTAGGTGCGTCCCGCTCTCTCGCTCTCTCTCTCACTCCTTCACTTCTCTAAAGAGACGGCTGCCAAAGCCTGTCAGTCATCTACCCCCCCTCCCCCCTGCTCTGTCTGACGTCTCACACACACAAACGCACGCACACACACACACACACACTCTCGTATCTTGGCTGCTGCTCCGTCTGCCTGACATGGTTCGATGCCTGCCGCTCCGCAAACTGCACCGCATATCCATAATCAATGGAAGAACAGTCTGGGCCTCGGACATCACCTTCTGATGCCAGTACTAAGTAGCTCTGGTGGTCTTTGAAAGTACTTATACTTAGTAAGTAAAAGTATCGATACTGCAATGTAGAAATACTCCTGTTACAAGTAGTCCAGAATTAAAACATTTACAAGCAAAACAAGCACAAAAGTATTGGTGTCAAAATGTACTGGTACTTAAAGACGTAGTGAAATGAAAAGTATGTCTTTTAACACTTTTTAGACCATATCCGTCTTAATCATAATGGGAATACATAACAATGGATGCAAAAAAAAAAGCAATCCATAAGAATCTAATTGTAATTACTTCCTTTGAACAGAACCATGCTGCGTGATGACGTGTCGAGGCCGAGGCTCACATGCATATTAATGAGGCTCACATGCATATTAATGAGGCTCACATGCATATTAATGAGGCTCACATGCATATTAATGAATCTTGATTTCATTCACCTTTCATTTCATTCACCAAACACAGGTGGTTTTGATTACAGAAATACTATGTATTCATTTTAATCTCATTCAAGATGACGCATCCAGACAGTGTATTACTCGTTTTAAACGTAATCATCACGCTAAAATATGTATCTGAAAACATTTATAGGTTATAAATAAGCCATGAGCTTTGCTGCACGTGTCTCTATCACTTTGTAAACAGAGGAGCAACGTCCCATAGCCTGGAGGGATGCGACGCTCTGATTGGTTCAGAGCGTTCAGACATGCAGGGCGTTTGAGGCCGAAACTTCAAAATAAAATGCCCAAATTAACCATTTCACCCTGTCTTTAAGGACCCCTCGTGGGTCCCTGCACCCCACTTTGAGAACCATTGTGCATATATTATTCAACATAGAAACTTGAAGTGTGGTTGTGTGTGTGTGTGTGTGTGTGTGTGTGTGTGTGTGTGTGTGTGTGTGTGTGTGTGTGTGTGTGTGTGTGTGTGTGTGTGTGTGTGTGTGTGTGTGTGTGTGTGTCTGTGTGTCTGTGTGTGTGTGTGTGTGTGTGTGTGTGTGTGTGTGTGTGTATTGGACGGTGCAGTGGCGTATCCAGGTCCCAGGAATTACGTTTTGGGCAGTATATCTCTTTTCAAAGAGATATACCTGCCAGACAGTAGGATACAAAGGCTGAAAGGCATGCATTTACATTCCAATGGGTGATTGAGGGTCGCGCTCTGCCGCAACGGCCAATCAGCTGTCCACTAATAGTTCTCAGGTCTTGTTTTTGTCCTCTCTTTTTTCTCAATGTATGGATTTGGACAGGCGGACGCCTGCCCTCGCCTTATTGTAGATACGCCTCTGGGACGGTGTCCCACCATCCTGACACATCTATCTCAGTGTGTCAGCTATAGAGGTCTACTGCAATCACACACTTTGGGCTAAGGCACAATGGTTTTCAGTGTGCTAGAATTCAGTGTGCCAAATGTGTTAAATAAATGGCGGACAAAGTACTCACATTTTCTTTTCTTCATTGGCACACACCAATACTCTTTCCTTTCCGAATTTACATTAGTTCATTCATCAGCTTAGTTTTAATCACTCCTTTCATGGGACATTAATTGTAGGGGTCTTTCCTACATGAAAGACCCCATAGCGCTATAACACTGACTCGCCCTGCTCTAAACCAACCTTTCCTTAATGTAAAACAAGCCCATCCCCAACATTACGCACGTGTGCGACACGTGAGCCACACGGAGAGACGGACAGACGGCTTCATTACAATCGCTTTACACTCGACTAATTATCGACGACAAAACGAGTCATTAAATGAATTCATTCGGTGACTGCTCACATACGTTCATGCATCGGTAATTGCCACTTTATTGTCTCCACCCCACCACAGTGTAAATTAATCCATTCACACAGTATTTTCCCCCTCCACCACAATGTAAATTAATCCGTTCACACAGTCTTTTCCCCTCCACCCCAACACAGTGTAAATGAATCCATTCACACAGTCTTTTCCCCCTCCACCACAATGTAAATGAATCCGTTCACACAGTCTTTTTCCCCTCCACTCCACCACAATGTAAATTAATCCATTCACACAGTCTTTTCCCCTCCACCCCACCACAATGTAAATGAATCCATTCACACAGTCTTTTCCCCTCCACCCCACCACAGTGTAAATGAATCCATTCACACAGTATTTTCCCCTCCACCCCACCACAGTGTAAATTAATCCATTCACACAGTCTTTCCCCTCCACCACACCACAGTGTAAATGAATCCATTCACACAGTCTTTTCCCCTCCACCACACCACAGTGTAAATGAATCCATTCACACAGTCTTTCCCCTCCACCACACCACAGTGTAAATGAATCCATTCACACAGTCTTTCCCCTCCACCCCACCACAATGTAAATTAATCCATTCACACAGTCTTTTCCCCCTCCACCACAGTGTAAATGAATCCATTCACACACAGTCTTTTTCCCCTCCACCCCACCACAGTGTAAATGAATCCATTCACACAGTCTTTTTCCCCTCCACCCCACCACAGTGTAAATTAATCCATTCACACAGTCTTTTCCCCCTCCACCCCAACACAGTGTAAATGAATCCATTCACACAGTCTTTTCCCCTCCACCCCACCACAATGTAAATTAATCCATTCACACTGCAGTGCAGAGAAAAGGATCATTCATTCATTCTTCGCGGGCTTGTTGCTTTGGCCCTGCACGGGAACCGCCGTCGATTTCCTTATAATGTCTCATTTCCCTCAATCAAAGAGGAGCCAGGCCTGGCTGAAATGAGACCCTAATTGCACCATCATTTTTGGATGGCGTAGAACATTAGATCCATCAATCAGACGGAATTTTCGTTTCGACAATGGAGGTATCATATTTTTCGCCGCCTTCCATACATCATCGTTTCAGCCCCAGTTGGGCAGAATAATCTCTCGTCTCCGTATTATTTCAAATGTGTACGTTTTCTTTGTAAATATGTCCTTCAGTGGTTATTTAACCCTTTTCATATCAAGGTCCATTATTTATTCAGCGTTTGAGCCTCATCGCAGCGCTGATTGTGTTAATATTTCATCATGTCTTTTCCCAAAAACAAAATCGGACGTGCATGTTATTTTTAAAATATTCCTAAAAAGAAGATAAATTAAGTTGGGACCTTCTCCTTTGGTCCACCCATTCATAAGACATGTGAGAATGGTCCAGTGAAGAAAATAATCAAGTCCATTGTGGGTGTATGGGATGTTTTCTCTATAACACTATCACTAATCACGGGTGAAACAGGGAAACAAACATATACGTTCTATGATGTCACTGAGCATGAAGGTACTGAAAGACTCGCCCACCTCAGACATCAGCAACATTATGAAAACCACCCATGTTCAGTGTTCTTGGGTTAAGTGTGTATGAACCAGACAGTGGCCTTGTGGTTAGTGTGGTCGGGGTTCGATCCCTGGCCGGGTCAATCCCAAAAACTGCTTGGCACTCAGCATCAAAGGGTTGGATTGGGGGGGTCAAATCTACTAATCAAATGATTCCCGAGCGCGGCACGGCAGCAGCTCACCGCTCCTTGGCTGCGGCTCACCGCTCCAAGAGATGGGTCAAATGTGGAGAACAAATTTCACTGCGTGTGTGACAAATCGTATGACTTTGACTTTGATGGTTCTGCAGTGCAGACAGTGAGTGAGTAGAGTTTTCCTATAATAGTTTAGTGATTTAGTCAACAATATCGAGCCTTAGTCGACTCTCTATTTCTGGACATAGAGGGGCGGGACAAAGTAGCGCTGGAAACCGAAGCCTACTTACTATTGGTTCGCCATGCTATATGAGCCCGCCTCCCCACTCTCCTCCCTCCCTCCCCCTGCCCACACTGACGTCACCACATTTAGAGTGACGCCCCTCTGTTATTACTTGCGCAAGCAGAGCGCGCAAGTAATGTTTTCGCCCGTTCTCTTCCGCCGTGACAGCTGTCCCGCCATTCGATGTTTATGCAGAAAAACATCAAATCTGTGCCTGTTTTGCTGGGACCAAATGACCACAAATGACCATATTTCTTACGTCATCATTTAATGCTAGTCATACGTATACTATATACATAATCAGTAAAAAATAAAATAGCAAATTGTGCCTGATCTGCTGGGACCAGAGTACGTGGTGTGTATATGTATGACTAGCTCTTAATGATGACGTAAGAAATATGGTAATTTGCTGTTTTCTTGCATAAACATCAAATGGCGGGACAGCTGTCACGGTTTTTGGCGCAAAGTAACCACAGTATACCGCTAATCAACTTACAACTACACACTTTATACAGTATAGAGTATAGAGTATATATGTATACGTATATAGTATATGCCTATATACTATATATATTTATTACGTCATCATTTAGAGCTAGTCATACGTATACTATATACATAATCAGTAAAAATAAAATAGCAAATTGTGCCTGATCTGCTGGGACCAGAGTACGTGGTGTGTATATGTATGACTAGCTCTTAATGATGACGTAAGAAATATGGTCATTTGGTCCCAGCAAACCAGGCACAGATTTGCTGTTTTCTTGCATAAACATCAAATGGCGGGACAGCTGTCACGGTTTTTGGCGCAAAGTAACCACAGTATACCGCTAATCAACTTACAACTACACACTTTATACAGTATAGAGTATAGAGTATATATGTATACGTATATAGTATATGCCTATATACTATATATATACTATATATATTTCTTACGTCATCATTTAGAGCTAGTCATACGTATACTATATACATAATCAGTAAAAATAAAATAGCAAATCGTGCCTGATCTGCTGGGACCAGAGTACGTGGTGTGTATATGTATGACTAGCTCTTCACCCAAACGTATATAGATAGAAACTTGAATCATACTTAATAATACTATGCATAAAGTAGGTAGGTAGCAAATAGTTACATCTAAAAATTATACATTTCAAACGTTCCTTCACAGAGATACTGAGATTTGACAGTTTACAGCGGTCGAAAGGACTTGCGCGCTCTGCTTGCGCACTAGTTGGCCATTTATGGCCTACTAGTGTGCAACAAGCAAGTATGCACTCGACAGAGTGCAGTTCTAGTTGTTTTTGGTTTCATGCTGGGCTTTGAAAACAAAACGCCTGCGGTCCTCAGGCTATCCTCTGTCTCACATGGACTCTCTGTCTTTGTTTTTTTCTCTCTGTCTCTCTCTACATTCTTGTCTTCATCTGTGCGTGCGCACGCACACGTATGTGCACGCGCCTCAATTGTCCCGGTGCCAAAGCCATCAAAGGAACAGCATATCAAAATAACACAATCCCCTCATGAATTTCACGGTGAGGGCAGCCGCTCGCCCGGCTGCCGGGGGGAGAGAGAGACAGATAGAGAGAGAGAGGGGGGAGAGAGAGAGAGAGAGAGAGAGAGAGAGAGAGAGATAGAGAGACAGATAGAGAGAGAGAGAGAGAGAGAAAGCATCTGGGCCATATTGTCTCTGTCGGGTGGAAAACTCATATGTCCAGAACAGCAGATCTTCATCTTCTGATGCTGTTGTGAGACGCTGTATGTGGTGTAAGAGACACATGGAGTTAGGAGCTTTCTGCCCAGACGACGGCATCGTTATAATGTCCTCTAAACAGCCGGTGGCCCCGCCCCCTGGCCGCTGACCGTTCCCTTGATGCTGCGCGGCCTGGCTGGACGGACAGACGGACGGTCGGTCAAGCGCTGATATAAACACAGACCACACACTGACGGCCACAGGGCGAAGGTTCACCCTATAGAGCGTCGCAGTCCCCGCCCCCTCGAGAGACCCGGAAAATAAATCCCTGTTCATTTTCCTCATAGACTTTTCAGAAAGTATTTATTTAAAGACGTTTACGCCGCGGACAAAGCCAACTCTTGTCGTGACAAATCATGACAATAAACACAATGTTTTGGGCCAAACAAATAATTAGAAAGTAGAAAAAAACTGCAGATTACTACACTTTTTTTGTTGTTTTTCTCTTTGTAATTATTTGTTTGGTCCAAAATATTGTGTTTGTTGTCATGATTTGTCACGACTCGAATTGGCTTCGTACGACGCTTAAAAGGTCTTTAAATAAATACTTTTTGAAATGTCTATGGGGAAAATGCATTGGGAATAATTTCCTGGTCCTGGTGTCGTCATGAAAGGGGGCGGGACTGCGACGCTCTATAGAGCGTCGCAGTCCCGCCCCCCTTACATGACGACGACGACAACAGGCCCGGAGGAGAATTCCCCATGCATTCTTTCCCCATAGACGTTTCAAAAAGTATTTATTCAAAGACCTTTTAAGCCTCGGACAAAGCCAACTCTTGTTGTGACAAATTATGACATTAACGTAGATCAAATGATTAGAAAGAAAGAAAATAAGGGCAGGATATACAACACTTTTTATTTACAACAAGAGTCGGCTTTGCTTAAATGTCTTTAACGTGTTGGGGGTTTGACCCCATCCCCCCGTCCTCTGGGGAGACGGGAGGATTTTCGTGGCTGATAATCTGCCACATCAAAACGCTCACCACGTTCCCGCCGTTTCCTGCACCACGTTCTCCTCTTCTCATCCATTTAATGTCTCCTCCATCCGTCCACAGATCATCAAGGACCAGAAGCTGCTGATCATCGTGGGGGGCATGCTGCTCATCGACCTGTGCATCCTCATCTGCTGGCAGATTGTCGACCCGCTCAAGAGGACGGTGGAGGAGTACAGCCTGGAGGTCTGTGTGTGTGTGTGTGTGTGTGTGTGTGACCGCAGCGTGCGCGTGTTTGTGAGTGCGATGGTGTGGGGAAATGGCCTGACACTCCAGCAATGCAGCTCTCTTCTCCCCTGTCTGTCTGTCTGTCTGTCTGTTTGATTCTGAGAGCCAATGTTGTTGCGTCATTGATGATGGCAGTGATGTTGAAAGTGTATACAGATGCTATGGTTGGAAGTAGATGCTATGGTTGGAAGTAGATGCTATGGTTGGAAGTAGATGCTATGGTTGGAAGTAGATGCTATGGTTGGAAGTAGATGCTATGAATTGAAGTAGATGCTATGGTTGGAAGTAGATGCTATGGTTGGAAGTGTATTAATATGCTATGGTCACTATGCTATGGTTCAACACTAATGTGAGGCCGTTGGCATTAAATAAGCCATCTCTCTCTCTCTCTCTCTCTCTCTCTCTCTCTCTCTCTCTCTCTCTCTCTCTCTCTCTGCAGGAGAGTGAGCTTGGACATTGCTTTGATAGCATCGGTCCAAGTATAAAACTCTGTCTGTGCCAAGATTTGGCTGCACAACATTAACACAGCAACAGCTGCAACTCTGGCACGCTTGGTGGTTTGTTGTATTATCGCTGTGTGTGGTGCGTATGTGCTCGCACGTGCGGGAGTGTGTGCGTGCGTCATTAAATGCCATTTACCTTCCTTACTTACCAACTTACTTATCTCAGAGCAGGTGCACAGTTGCACTGCATACCATTGGTTTCGACAACTTCACATGCCAAAAAAGGCTGGAGAAGTTCTGTGCTGTCTCCGTTATAATGGGCAGCCACCATATGGCAGAGATATACTGTATAGTTAGTTAGTTATACCCTTGAGTGTTGTGCTTATGTTTGTAACAAGACGACACGACACAAGCCTTGATTCGGTGAATAGTTACTGTACTGCAATACTGTACATATGCTCTCCGTTATGTGGACGTGAATAAATTGTTGGCTGTGTTGATACACCGGCAGCATCAGAGCACCAATTATACAAGGAAATATACCTTTGTTGAAAGGACAGCCTATTGAGATATGTACCATCTTGTTTACGAGGGAGTCCTTATCACAAGTATTCAAAGACCTACAATACACGGAAACAGATAAAGCACAAATACAACAATACAGCAGTGCCATTCCATTCATGTTTAAACAGCCGACGTCGAGGTACGGTGCACGGCACAAAAGCCATGGAAATTAAGCGGTTTCTTAACCACAACCTGCTACAAACTCACAACCAATTACTGCGGGGGGGAATGCCATGTTTGAAGTAGAGTATATCCAGCATTAATGGGCGAGTCGTATAGACCCCGGTGCGGCTCACTGTTAAGTGGTGGTTTCTCCGACCCTAATGAGGCGTCATTAGAGATGGGGAAACATCTCCCCAGACGCCTCCCCCACGCACGCAACGGCCCCCGTCTCTCTCCAGACGCCCCCCCCCCCCCCCACGCAACGCAGCGGCCCCGTCTCATCCCGCCTCTCGACAGGCCCCCCGCGTCTTCATTTAAACGCCGGCGGTATACCGCCGCTGACCTCCTCCTCTGGGCCCAGGGTGTCGGGGAGGTCATGGTGGGCCTGTGATGAAAGGCTGGGGTGAGTTCAGTCAGTGCTGTCGGGCAGAAACTGCTTATCTCCATGTATTTGTCCCTTTTTTGTTGTTGTAAATTAACGCTCTATACTTGTCTTGATCACACCACAGCGTCACGCAAGGTCATCGAAAACAGCACGACCGCAAGCTAGCTCAAAACACAACGCAGATTTTTGTTGTGTTTTTGTTGACATGTTGATGAGTTTTGTATTTCGTATCGTATGTACAAGTGGCCTATATATATATATTTCTTTTAAATATATATTTATATTAAAGGTGTATCCAGTGATTTCACTCAAAAAACCATAGGTTTCGTTTTTGGCTAGGTGGCAAAGCCTTTCATCCAATCAGGATAGAGAGCCAAAAACAAAACCTAAGGTTTTTTGACCCCCAGGGGTTAACTGGGGACAGGAAGAAACTCCTTATATGGTCAGCACACTCTATAGTAGAGAGGATTATCACAACAAAACAAAAAAATAAGTGATATTTGAATTAAGGGAAATCACTGAATATACCTTTAAATATTCTTTAGGAGTGATCTACCAGCCCAGCCTTTGTGATCTATAGTGGTAGATCACGATCTACCCCCACGATCTCTGGCCTTGATGGTGAGGTGACACCCCCCTAATGTGAGGCCATTGGCATTAAATAATCTCTCTCTCTCTCTCTCTCTCTCTCTCTCTCTCTCTCTCTCTCTCTCTCTCTCTCTCTCTCTCTCTCTTTCTCTCTCTCTCTCTCTCCCCCTCCCTCTCCCCCTCCCCCTCTCCCTCTCCCCCCCCCCCCCCCTCTCTCTCTATCTCTCTCTCTCTCTCTCTCTCTCTCTCTCTCTCTCTCTCTCTCTCTCTCTCTCTCTCTCTCTCTCTCTCTCTCTCTCTCTCTCTCTCTCTCTCCCTCTCCCTCTCTCTCTCTCTCTCTCCCTCCCTCCCCTCTTTTGGAAACCAGTCCCTTGACTCGAAGTGCTCTCGGGAGGTTCCCTCGTCAGGAAGTGCCCCTCCAGCTGAATTAAGTTCCCTTGATTAGGGTGCTGGGTATAAAAAAAGCAGTTTGGAAATGCACTTGCCCTCCTCGTGCAGAAACAGGAAACAGACACCATTTGTTGCTGTTATTTTGTTTGTACAGTTATATTGCATTGTGTATACGCATTTGTGCGACATGTGGATTTCATTAATATGGACATTTAAAAGGAATTACAGCGTGATTGTCAAAAAGGACATTTCATATACATCCATGGTGTTAGAAGGTGTTTTGTTTGTGTGGTTTAATTTTTTAGAATGGATTATTATGGCGACGACGATCTAAGATGGGTGATCCAGTGCTGTGCTTAATTTGTGTGGTTTAATTTATAGTTTTTCACGGTGGGGTATAAATAAAGAGCCCTTGTGAACATCAGTTGGAGGCGCATTGTCTATTCTGCATCAGATGAAGATTGTTTATCCTTTATTTGTGGCGGTACAAGTCTATCAAGTCTAGATCGGCACAGACTCGCTCTTGAGGGCTTTATGAGTCACTTCCACTCAAGGCTGCTTGGTTTCGGATGGCACTTAATGTGGCGCAGCCTCGCGTGAACGCACATTACCGAGTGCAAGTGTGCAGGGCGAGTGGTGAGGAGGCGGTTTAAAAAAGGGCCTCTCTCTCTCTCTCTCGATGCCATTATTGACGTATAGCCGCCCATGTCTAGTCGGGGCTGTTTTATCTTTTTTTTCTTCTCCTCCTCGTTTGTTTGTTTGCCTCGGCTGTCCAAGGTCGTGCGGAGGATGGAAGGTCGTGCGGAGGATGGAAGGACGCATGGCTGACGTTCTTCTGCAACCCCGTCTTGACTTTCGGTTGACTTCAATTAAGGGAAGATATCTGTGAAGCGATAAGCGGAGGCGCTTAGCTTAGCCGCGGCCCGGGCGCCACGCGGGCTTAGCCGCCGCGGCCCGGGCGCCGCGCGCTCTCTGCATACAAAGCCTATATGTGTGGGATTGATGTGTCGTCGCGTGACGGTGTCGCACTCGTGTTACAAAATGGCAGACCTACAAGTTCACAGACGAAGATGTAATGATCACTGATCACATGACCCCAAGTTCTAGACCTCCAGTTCACTAAATAGAATTTTAAAAAGATATGTATTTTCACATAACAACTAAGGTATATTAATGACATATATTAATGACATGTTGAAAATGAGTGCTTTTCCCCCTTTAAGTGGTTAACAACCTGTATTATAGTGTGTCGTCTCTGTGGGGTTGGAAACCTCACATGTCCAAAACTGTTAACTTTTCAGGATTCAAATACCACAATGGCAGAAGTAGCTCACAACGCGTCGCTTCGTTCCACATTTACGAGCTGCTCTTCTACTTTAGATACTTCTGGTGTGACGCTGTAGTTACAGTGCGTTTTAACAGCGTGCGAGCATCTGGCCCACACATCGCCTAATCGCCCGGTATCGCCCCAAAAAGATGATGTTTTTTTTATCTTTTCGGGCGACGTTCCTCCGCCCACTTTTCGACTATGAGCCATTCGCCTGCTGTCGCCGGTAGTCGCCGGGTCCCATTGACAAATAATGCACTTCTGGAAAAGTCGTCTGGCTGTCGCCCGCTGTTAAAATGTATTGTTAGTGTAGTATGATCAAATGTACTGTTAGTGTAGTATGATCAAATGTACTGTTAGTGTAGTATGATCAAGTAGGGCGTTATTTATGGAGAAAAAAATGCGGTTTCTGACCGACAGCATGTATGTCTTATGGGATGTGTGTCATTGATTGATTCCACCAAAATAAGGAAAAGAAAATCGTCACTAAACAGTTCGATAAGGTCTTTTTGTTCCTTTCCATTATTTCCAGCGACAATTGGCATCTCTGGTTGTCCTCCTTTTGGCATGATCAGAAGAAGGCGTACTTACTTCTGGCACATTGGTATAACTGTATAGAGACAAAACAGAAAGCATGTGTCCTCTCTCTGTGATGATATCCTGGTGTGTATGTATAAGTCAGTACAGTATTATTTTAAGCCTTGCCTAATGAGTGTGTAGCACAGCCGTTGCTCGTATAATAAGTAATATCGCATTAATTCATGAATGTCGTCTGCATGTGTGCATCAGTCAGGTCCGTGTGGAACCGCTCACACGCGGTAAGCTCCTCCCCACGGGGAGCACCGTGAATAGCATTAGCATTTAGCAGCTCGGCATATGAGCCCCGTCTCCCCAACCACCCCAACCCCCACCCCAAAACCTCCGGGGGGGTCCCCCCCAGCCTGACTGTCCCTATATATAGCCCTCCTCCTCACTCCCTCCCAGCAATGGGGAAAAGAAAGTTCTCCTGTTTGTTTTATTTTATCGAAATGTTATCAAGTAAATAATAACATGGTACAGCACTTGAGTTAATGTATAGGCTACTGTACTTATAGTTACTTTACAAACCAGTAGCAGACCAGTAGCACACTGATGGGACTTGTCTGGAGGACAGCCAGCCTGGAGATTGGCACTCTGCTGGGCCTGTGGGCCTCTGGGCCTGTGGGCCGTACCGATCCATAAGACAGGAAAAACCCAGTGACGCAGGATAGAAGTCGTTTGGGTCTGTGTGTTTCAAAATGTCCTTGAGCAAGACACACTGATGAGGAGTCCCTAGTCTATTAGGGGAGCGTCTACCCTTCCAGTCATCTGCTGCTGCTGTCCCGGGCACTTCCACACTCCATGGAATGCGGAAGTGCCATTCTCAAACACAACACATAAAATATGTCTGAAAAAAAAAAAAAAAAGAAACGACAGAGGAGCACGGTCTTAAAACGGAGTCGCCGTGTTGAGCGCCGAGAAGTCCGCTTCAGCCGACTCATCGGCGTTCGAGTTAATGTCCCGATAGAGACTGAGATAGAATCACATCTCTTATCCACCCTAGTCAACGTTCCAGCAAAGTATCGCCCTATCTACTGCAGATGACTGTTAAGTGCGTGCGTGTGCGTGCGTGCGTGCGTGCAAGTGAATGGATGAATGTGAAGTCCATTATAAATCACTTTGGATGAAGGCGCTATATAAATGCACCCTTTTATGTTTACCATTTTATGTACCGTAAAATCGTAAATATGTAAATTTGGTATAAGACCGTATAAAGGACAACATGCAAGCTAGGATTCATGGCTATAATTTATGATTATTATTACACATACCAATGTGTATGTATGTTATGCACAAACACCTTCTAAATATAATATGTTAATCTCTGCTACTGTGCAGCGAGGCACACTTATTTGTACGGCACGTTTCACCAACAAGGCAATTCCAACGTACTCTACATTACACTAAGGAAACGTACGATGAAAGTGTATTTACACTTACCGTATAATAGCTATCTAAGAATATAGCATATTTACTCGCATGGTGTTAGATTTAATTAGAGCATATCTAGCTAGCATGAACAACGCAACAAATCACCTCATTTTTCCGCACTCTTCGCAAGGCTATAAAGAACGGTAATGATTCCCAACCCTTAACTTTAACGAAAGTTACACAAGCAACGCAAGCATATTCACAGTCTAACCGAGCACTCTTCCCCGCAGTAAGGTAAGGTTACTCACGACGTCCTTGAAAACCTGCAAGTATGCATGAACTTCTAAAGTACAAAGTCTGTGCAACAGAGTTTTCCACCACTTCCTCTTACTAATGATATACTGTACAGTGTGCACAGACTTAATCAGTATTGGGGGGGAGAGAGAGAGAGAGAGAGAGAGATGGCCTTTTTGCTCATGCACCAATTGATTCACTTTGGTTCCATCACCCAGAGAATATGAGAAACAACATTTTGAGATGACACTTTTAATAACCTGATGTTAAGCATGCAGGGATGGAACTACAGCGGTGATGTGGGGGGGGGATTTTAATGAGGGCTTAATCCCAGTCAGTCTCCATTGTGACATGATAGCCGCAATCTGTCTGTCCCTAGCTTGCAGATGTACCGATATTGTGTCCAATTCCTAATGTCCGATACCGATATCAACCGATACCGTTATTCACCAACAGTCAACTGATTGTCAGGTAACAACGTCACATATAGATGTTGGCCTATTTGCAGAATCATAATTGCCTTGATGTCTATATAATTAACGAGCATCAACGAGTGCCAGCTGCACACACACACACACACACACACACACACACACACACGCACACACGCAAACACACACCCCAACACACACACACACCTGCCCTCTGCAGTGCTCTAATCTGAACGTGACTGGAGTCTGTCCCATTTCTCTCCAAAATACCTTGAATATGATGGAATATGATTTAGGATTACTGTGATTATGGTCGGCTCACATTCCATAGCACACACGCCTGATATTAAATTTGTATGCATATATCGGCCAATAATATCAGGAGGCCGATAATATCGGACATAGTTATTATCCAGGGACTGTGCCTATAGTGGCTATAGTGCGCTGTTTCCCAAACAGTGAGTTGGGACTACACTTTTTTCGCTTCCGATCCGATCCCAATACCTCAATGTCTGTGTTAGCCGATGCCAAATACTGATACCAGTGCCTTGATTTTATGTTGTTTATAGCTATCTAGCTATATATATTGTGTTGTGTTTATGGCAGACTCCTAACTCAAATGTGCACTTGCAGTTTGCTCCAAAGCAAACTCCACATGTACCAACATTTTATTTACCTGCCATAGTGTCAACCTCTTACCCCTGTGTCGGATCGGTGGTTAGACTGGCATAGACTTAGACTGGCATATTCACGACACCGATATGACCCGATATGACAAATAAGGGCCCATCCGATACTTTTCCGCCCGTAGCCTGGCGGAGAATCTTAAGCTGACATTTTATCAGTTCCTCAGCATCTGAGATTTGTTTTAATAATAGACTTGGTTTCCTGCATATCAGGATACAATCAATTGGAGGCAATCAGAAGCCACATGGCGCTATCTAAATGATGCCCCGCGGTCACCGGAGACAAATGGCCTGTTTATACGGACGCCATCTGGCCTGACATGTCGGCAGATTAAGCTAACACCAGGTCTGAAGGAGATAATGGGAAGCTGTCTCTGACTCTGAACTTTCCCAAAACATCCGGGACTCGGACAACGCTCCACGCGTCCCGTGGACCGACGTAACTCCCCGTTGCAAGTTAGAAGTGCAGATTCACTCCCAAATGGGCTCTATGCACTCTATGCACAAAGAACTTAAGCCCACTTCCCTACCTCCGTCACAGGTGTTACCAATGATACTAATGAAGGCTCAAAGTGTCCTTGAGTGGGTTCCAAATGGTCCCGTACGGGTGTGTTGTGGACCCTGAGTGCCCTTGTTGTGTTTACTGTGAGAAGCCAGAATACATGTTGGGCTTAATGAGGTTATTGTATTCTTGAAGTTGAAGTTCACTGTTTGGTTTAGAAGCAGCACTTTGTCTCCTGGGAGCACTCTCAAAGGACATGATATTGTCTAATCATTATGAGCTTTATACTGTTGCAGTTGTATCTGTATAGGCCTATGCCTGAGGCACAGGGATACACAGGCACATACATTACATACATTACATACAATACATTCACACACACACACACACACACACACACACACACACACACACACACACACACACACAGATATTGCACTTGCACTTATAAAATAAGTATAAACAAAACAAAAATAAGTATCTAAATAAGATAATTTGTGTAGTTCTTTAGTTTTCAGTTCGGTTTATTTTCCTCTTAGATAATAATGTGGATGGATTTTTTTAATTATCATTCCACCCCCTCCCTGTATGAACACAGTTTGAATGTTGAAGAAGGTTTTTATGCAGATAGCCGTTTTTATGGAGTCATTAATTGGCTACGATTATATTGCAAAACACGGTTTGCATTGAGTATGTTTTTGTGCTGGAGTGCTGGAGAATATTACGTGAAAGCTAACTAAACTAAGATAAAACATTTGTGTAGTTCTTTAGTTTTAAGTTCGGTTTATTTTCCTCTTAGATAATAGTCTGTATAGTAATCATATATGTCTCCCAAAGCTGGACAAAATCATTCTGTCAAAAATCATTCTGTCTGCCCCTAACTATATACATAAGTCTTTCCAGTACAATACAATTCATCATTTCCTTTTGCAGTGTTTTTCCAGCATCCTCAAAGTACTAATGTCTTCAGTTCATCCTCTTAGACCAGTGCTACTCAACCCATGCAGCCCCTGCTTAATGTATCTGCGGCCCGTCGTGGTCATATACTGTACAAATATAATTAGTTTATTTTCATTGTTTTGAACAAGATGTTAGGTATTGTATTGTTTGTTCCAAGAGAAAGTGATATGGCCTGATGTCAGCTTGAGTATTAACCCTTATTGATTCACCTGTGATTCATCTGTTCATTATTATGTTCTCTTCATATTTTGTGAATGAAGCCTCATTATGTAACTTCATGAATCACAATGATTTTGTTCATTGAGGTTTAGCCTTATGTATGGAAATAAATGGTAAATGGTGCATTTATATATAGCTCCTTTATCCAAGGCGCTTTACATAGATTGTGCATTACATTCACACACACATCATACACCGATGGCAGAGGAAACCATGCAAGGCAACCAACCAGTACATCAGGAGCAATTAGGGGTTCAGTGTCTTGCTCAAGGACACTTCGACACCAACTCTGTGGGAGCCCGGGGTTTGAACTGGCAACCTTGCGGTTACCATCCGGCCACTCTACCCCTGAGCCACCGCCGCCCCAAATGTGCAAGACATACAGTATGGCCCAAGTATTTCCGGGGGTCCCCTGCAGCCAAAATCATTGAGAACGTAGAAGAAGAAAGTAGGTGATCGTGTAAAGCAGTCTGTCCATGTTGTACACTGAATCTGGTCCGTTTGCACAGTGCCGTATAAATGTGGGTTTAATCAGACTAATCGATTTTAGCCGATTAAATAAATAAATGTCATGTCGATTTGTTAATTAAGGAAAATGTGCTTAATTTGCTTAATGGAAACGGAAATGGATGGAACAATCACTAAGACCATTTACTACAGTAGGCTAGTTGCAGCCGTAAGCAGATGGAAGGAAATCATCATTAGTGGAGAAAGGTACTAAGTATGTGTATTTACCAAATCAAAATATACCAAAAGTGTAGGTACTCACTACATGTATTTAAAAAAATGAGTACAGCATATCTACAAGCTCACAACATGTTTCATTATGATGTGTTGTGAGCTTGTAGATTGGGATATTTTCAAATAGCCATGCATGTTTTAAAAAAAGGGGTGACGTGGTATAGGCTGTTTTGTAATAATAATCAAAATCTACCAAGTAACTATAGAGTTTTCAAATAATTGTAGTGAAGTAAAAGTACAATATCTGCAGGCCTCTGAGATGTAGAGTAGAATAGCATAGCACAGTGGTTCCAGGTTCCCCTGCAGCTAAATGATAGTGTTGGTAATCAAATTGACCCTTATATATCTTCAAACTCCCAGAAAAAGCTCAAACCACTGCAGGGGCCGGCTCAGCTGTCCAGGCACCTTGGCTGGTAATCCAGCATGACAGTGTGTTGTGGGTTTGACTAACTTTGCTGTGTGTAGGAAAAAAATCACACCTGTGTGAACCGAGTGGTGCAACTCCCCTCTCTCCCCCCTCCTCTCTCTCTCCCCCTCCTCCCTCTCTCTCTCTCTCTCTCGTCTCTCATCTCTCTCTCTCTTCGTCTCTCTCTCTCTCTCTCTCTCTCTCTCTCTCTCTCTCTCTCTCTCTCTCTCCTCTCTCTCTCTCTCTCTCTCTCTCTCTCTCTCTCTCTCTCTCTCTCTCTCGTCTCTCTCTCTCTCTCTCTCTCTCGCTGAATAACTCCTAATCTACGGAGCTCTCCGTGGTTTGGTCAATTAGCGCGATGTTCGGAGGTCTTTGCTGATTATCCGGTGGTCTAGATGGAAACATTGGTGCTTTCTAGAGCAAGGATGGCTATATTTTAGCTCGCTAGCATTGACGCTATTTATTTAGCACAAGATGTTATCTGTTTCTGTGATGCGTGCGCAGCCTCTCCAATTTCACGCATGCGCACCACCACTCGTGCTCACACAGGTACACAGGTACACAGGTACACGGACATTGCTGGATGTAGGTGTGGTTGCACCACTCAAAAAGCATAAAAGAGCACTGAAGAGTACAAGCCAGACTTACTGTATAGATACTGTATATGTCCCTTCCCAGCAGATAGAGACACAACTTGTGGGTGAAGGAACTCACTTTGTCAATTCCACCGTTGTGCCGCTCTTCGCTAGCCTCTCCATCCACTATATAAGTACCATTGAAAAAAACTTGTCTTTCAGTTGCTTGGTATTGATAGTCTGTGTATTAAATGAATACGTAGCAGTGTGACTGCATGGGCATAGTGAGATTGTTCTCTAAAAATGATGTTTTAGCAAATTCAACATAAATTCAACCATAAGGTGGACCCAGGGCAGAACGAGGCAGAAAGAGCCTGCATGGTTAGTCAGTCAGGGACCAATCAGAGGGCTGACAATGGGTCAATTTAGCAGAATGTATTAGATTTTATGTGCTTTTTTTTATTATCATTCAAACCCTCCGTATGAACACAGTTTGAATGTTGAAGAAAGGTTTTTATGCCACCAGATAGCCATTTTTATAGAGTCATTAAATGGCTATACAATTATATTGCAAACACGGCTTGCTTTGAGTACGTTTTTGTGCTGGAGTGCTTGAGAATATTACGTGAAAGCGCAACATTTGCATAATGGCTGTTGGTGATGGTGCTGATGGTGTTGCGTGGCATAAGAAAAGTGCAAGCTTGTGTGAGCCATAGAGTATAAGACAGAGTTACGACAGCTCTGTTCACTTCATGGGGCCAGGCTCTTCTAGAGTACATGGAAATAGGGACAACTGAATGCATTGGAGTCTATGAACCACGTGACCTGCATGGTGCTTTTCTGCCTCCTCAATGTCACAACTCTGTCTATACTCTATGTCTCTGGCAATAAGCGAGCTCGTAGATGCATAGGAAAAGTGCAAGCTTGTGTGAGCCATGCAGAGCCATAGAGTAAGACAGAGTTGAGAGAGAGAGAGAGAGAGAGAGAGAGAGAGAGAGAGAGAGAGAGAGAGAGAGGAGAGAGAGAGAGAGAGAGAGAGAGAGAGAGAGAGAGAGAGAGAGAGAGAGAGAGAGAGAGAGAGAGAGAGAGAGAGAGAGAGAGAGAGAGAGAGAGAGAAGAGAGAGATGAGAGAGAGAGAGAGAGGAGAGAGGAGAGAGAGAGAGTAGAGAGAGAGAGAGAGAGACGAGAGAGAGAGAGAGAAGAGATGAGAGAGAGAGAGAGAGAGAGAGAGAGAGCCGAGAGAGAGAGAGAGAGAGAGAGAGAGAGAGAGAGAGACATGAAGGGAAAATGGGACACTTTTGTGTAGCAGCTTGCATTGTTCAGATTCAGGGGTCAGGCCAGGGTCAGAGAGAGAGAGAGAGAGGGGGGGAGAGAGAGAGATAGATAGAGGGGGCGAGAGAGAGGACGAGGGAAGGAGACATGTACAGTACGACACATTAGCGCCGGGCCAAGTTGCATTTAATCTGATCAACGTTCTTATTGAATTCGGGGGGCTCTGCTACAGAGGGAGCATGCACGTCTTAAGTGTGCATATCAGAACCTCGGCTTATTTGAAGGGGAGAAGGGGGAGGGGGGGGGGAGTGGGAGGGGGGGAGTCAAGGTCGTTGAGGGAAGCTATTTCATCTGCGTCGTGTAATTAAGAAGTGGCGGCATCGAAACACCGGCGGTCACCCTCTGTAATCTATGAGTTACCATCGTCAGACTGACTGACTTTCTTTCTTTCTTCCAGGGTATTAAATCATCTTCTTTCTTTATGAGGCGTTCCCCTCGGCAAGGGCTCTGTTTGTTGACCCCGCTATCCCTTTTTGTCTTCCTATTATTTTTATTATTATTAATGCTAATAAAGGATCCAAAGGGGAGATGCCCTACTTTTGTGCGTGCATGGTGCGTGCTTGTGTGTGTGTGTGTGTGTGTGTGTGTGTGTGTGTCTGTGCACGCTCAACCGCACGTGTGTGTCTCTGTGTGTGCTAATGGTAGCTCATTAAGCTTAGCTTTCTGATTAACAGAAGCAAAGACAATGGATTCCCTCCCCAGGTGACCTTGTTCCCCCCCGGTGGGTACATCCAAATCATGCAGCATTATAACATCACGGTTCGGGAGAGAAACCTCTTATCTCCATTGTTGAAGTTGTGGTGTGTTCTTTGATGCTGCGTTCTGCTTTGATCACATACAGTAAGATACTACAGCAGTGCTGCGTTCTGCTTTGATCACGTACAGTAAGATATACAGCAGTGCTGCGTTCTGCTTTGATCACATACAGTAAGATATACAGCAGTGCTGCGTTCTGCTTTGATAACATACAGTAAGATACTGTAACTACAGCAGTGCTGCGTTCTGCTTTGATCACATACAGTAAGATACTACAGCAGTGCTGCGTTCTGCTTTGATCACATACAGTAAGATACTACAGCAGTGCTGCGTTCTGCTTTGATCACATACAGTAAGATATACAGCAGTGCTGCGTTCTGCTTTGATCACATACAGTAAGATATACAGCAGTGCTGCGTTCTGCTTTGATCACATACAGTAAGATACTGTAACTACAGCAGTGCTGCGTTCTGCTTTGATCACATACAGTAAGATACTGTAACTACAGCAGTGGTTTCCAACCCGTTTCACATCAAGGCCCGTTATGTGTTTGCCATTCCAGCCACGCACCACCATTTAACCCATTTTAGGGCGGGAACCCCTTTTGGTGTTTCAAGCATTATGTTATACTTTAGCAATTGAAAAATAGCAGATCTACAAGCTCATAGCGCGGCACCGAGTGCCGCGCTACGAGCTTGTAGGTCTGCTATTTTTGAAAAAACGTGAAAATGTAGTGCAAATCTTTGAATATATATTCTTTCAGAGCCAAAGTTTTTAACTAAAATCTTTGCTTCTGGGGCGTCCCTATAACTACATATTTTCAGATGGGGTCATTTCAGAAACATAGGGTTTTTCAGAAAACTGTCATGATTTAGAAGATGATTTGTAGAATCGTTCTCAGGTCTAAATGGGTTAATGAGATTTAGCCCCTCAGACCCCAACACTAAATAACGATTTGAATGTGATTCCATGCCGTATTGATGTCTGTATCATAGGAGAGAGAACAGGCACACGATCAAAATAACAATTCTTCCACAGTACATTCTCTTATTGTGTAGACTTCTTGTAAATTAAGTGATCTTTAACAATACATTTTACTCTTTGAGAGCATAAACTCTACAGACTTAAAGATCTATATATAAGGGTCCATTTGGTTACCAACTCCATCATTTAGCTGGGGACCACCTGGAACCCCATCAAGGACCACAGGTTGAAAACCACTTTTCCAAGGGCTGCGCGAAGCGTGCGGTTTCGATCTGCTGCCTGCTGCCCATTTTTTAATTTCAATCATGAAAGGCAACAGTTTTGGACGTAGCTACAGTATGTGAGGTTTCCACCCGACAGAGGAGATTACGCAGCAAACCCCTTCCTTCCCCTTTAATGCTACATCGATGCTCCGTCGTAAGACGGCGTGTCGCGCGGCGAAAACGACCGAACCGCAAGCTCTTAGTGCAACTCGTCGTGAACTTGAGTGGATCTGTAATCGAATCGTCGACATACTGCTGCTGCCGCCGTACAATGAAGCCTCCTTGTCTCCACACATGCATCAGTCAACACGGGAACCCTCTCGCCTCGGAGGGGGGGTGGGGGGGATCAGGTGGGGGGTGGGGGGGCATTGGGGGAGGGCGGCTAAAGCGACAAAGCGCTGTGACAGTTGAATGGCGGCATGTTGTCACACCGTGTACCGTCTCTGTGCGCTTACCCTTGGGGGGGGGGGGAGGTGCGGCAGTGGCAGGTATAGATATGAACCTCAAGGTCAATCTTCACGCTTCCCTGAGTCCTCCACCACACCGGTGGGAGGGGGCAGAGAGAGAGGGGGAGAGGGAGGGGGAGAGGGAGAGAGAGAGAGAGAGAGAGAGAGGGAGAGACAGAGAGAGACGGAGAGAGAGAGGGAGAGTGGAGGATACATTTGAACACAAAAACTGCTCCTGGCGGAACGCTCCGTCATGTAAGCCTGACCAGTTTGTTTTTGGGAAGTCACACGTGACACAACAACAATGAGGATATATCAGTCAGGCTTGGGGTCTCGTGGCCCAGAGAGAAGCAGGCTGGTCGCTGCAGCGTCGGTCTGTAGGCTTCAGAAATGTCTGTGCATCTTCTCTGATGGAGACAGAGGGACTGCAGCTCAGCAATTAGATCCATCTTAGTGGCTCGTTAATAATTGAGCGGACTGTTAATGGCATTGTGGGATCTATCTATCTATCTATCTATCTATCTATCGGCAGAGAAGGCACGAATAAGTACTCAATGGTATCACCAATACCACAATGTAGAAATACTACACTTATCCGTAGTTGGGTCGCGGGGGCAACAGCTCCACCAGAGAGCTCCAGACTTAATTCCCTCTCGAACATCATTAGTGACTTCCTCCTGGGGGATCCCGAGGCGTTCCAAGGCCAGTGAGTCGATGTGTTTCCTCCAACTACGCCTTGGTCTGCCCCGGGGTCTCCTCCCAGTGGGACGAGCCTCGAGGACCTCCCTCTGGGAGACGCTCGAGAAGCATCCTAACCAGAAGCCCCGACCCACCTAAACAAAAACATATAAATATATACTTAACCCTTTGACCTTCGCCTTGTGGCCATTGCTGGTAGTTAGCTTCTGCCGAAGGATATGAGCGGATGAGCGCACACTGATTGAAGAAGAAACGGCTAATGTTAGCATTAGCACACAATGTGTATCTCTTGCCAGCAAGCGTTAATATTCTAACCGCAATGCAGTGAAAGATCACAAATCGTGTGTGTGTGTGTGTGTGTGTGTGTGTGTGTGTGTGTGTGTGTGTGTGTGTGTGTGTGTGTGTGTGTGTGCGCGTGCGTGCACACTCTCTGTGACCTTGACATTGACATAGTACAGGTATGTTCCACCAACACGTATGTCTGCTTTGGCACTTAGTTTGCAACGTGTGCATTAATGTGTGGACGATTCATGTTTTTATGTATAATATACTGTATGAGCAGCCAATTTGCATAGAATGGAGCGTACACACATTGGGGGTGATTTTATTGAATGCCATTTTTTAAATATTTTAGCATTTTTTGATCCCTAAGCTTAGAGGCGAGGCAGATGTATTTTTGTGCATGAGCACCGGAGCCTTACGTCAATATCGCTAGAGGGCGCCAAGTCCACGGGTTGGTGTATTTATTTATTATGATCTTAGATCACCTCATATAAGAACTGTTTTTGAATGATAAACAAATCATCTTGGCTGCTTCACTCATATCCATATTATGGATATGAAGAATCAACGGACTGAGAGAAAACGCTAATGTTACTGTTGCCGAATTAGTTACATTGTCACTAGACAGACTAAACAGACTGTATGACAAACATGAGTGACTGACTGTCATAAATAAACTATACGGAGACACCACCCCAGAGACAGTTTGTTTATTTTTGGACCACAATAATGCTTATGCGAGACGATTTTAAGATGATCCCATGTTATTCTCCATAGAGAAAAACTTCCACGAACCCCTTTGGAACCAGGGGATGAGCGAGTGACGTCAGGAATTCGGTGCTCTATAACTAGGCCTATAAATCAGGGGATGAGCGAGTGACGTCAGGAATTCGGTGCTCTATAACTAGGCCTATAAATCAGGGGATGAGTGAGTGACGTCAGGAATTCGGTGCTCTATAACTAGGCCTATAAATCTGGGGATGAGTGAGTGACGTCAGGAATTCGGTGCTCTATAACTAGGCCTATAAATCAGGGGATGAGCGAGTGATGTCAGGAATTCGGTGCTCTATAACTAGGCCTATAAATCAGGGGATAAGCGAGTGACGTCAGGAATTCGGTGCTCTATAACTAGACCTATAAATCAGGGGATGAGCGAGTGACGTCAGGAATTCGGTGCTCTATAACTAGGCCTATAAATCGGGATGAGTGAGTGACGTCAGGAATTCGGTGCTCTATAACTAGGATATAAATCAGTCCTAAGGTATACTTCCCACCACTGCATTTTCAGGAAAGGATCAGGAAAACGGTCCTCACATTGTCTATTTCTCAAATAGACACGCATGCACGCACGCACGCAGCCACGCACACACAGTCTCATGCACGTAATGAAGGACAAACTGTCATGAAGGTTCTGATTAGCATTCTTGTGGGTTCTGCAGTCCCCCCCCCCTCTCTCTCCCGCCCCCCCCCCCCCCCCCCCCCAGCCCCTCCCCTCCACAGTGAGGCTGTTTGTTGTAAAGCAGCCTGCTGCTGCTGCTTCACTGAAAGAATGTTGCAGTGGCATCACCATGACAACCAACGGCCATGGTTTCTATACTGCACTAGAGAGACAGACAGACAGACAGACAGACAGACAGACAGACAGACAGTGGCGTCTCTCTCTCTCTCTCTCTCTCTCTCTCTCTCTCTCTCTCTCTCTCTCTCTCTCTCTCTCTCTCTCTCCACAACAGGTGCAGGGACCAGTTACTCACTACAGTCAATCTGCTGTTTTGTTTTAGCACTGTCTGTATGTGTGATTGACGCACGCACACACGCACGCACACACGCACGCATGCACCCTTTAAGAGCAGTTTTGAGAGAGAGTATAGGGATTCACATTCCTTTACGAATTGTTGGAAGGGCGTCCACATCTTTGTGGCACAGGAGGAGAGAACAAATTTAACCGCCTTGTTTGAGCCAAATCTGGGTTTAACGTGATTGGTGGAGCTCCGTCTGGTGTCGTGATTGGTGTACGGCGTTTTGGAAGTAGTAGTTCACATGAAGGTCAACTCCAACAATCTAGTTTCATAACCCCCCCAGTAATATACAACAGTAATATTGTATATTACTGTATATTCCCTTGTCAGGACCCCAAGATGTATATTTCAGAAAATCTACTATTGAGAGGGCATTCAGTCCTAGTATAGTTGTATAATACACACACATGCACACACTCACACACGGTCCTGTGCACGCCACAGCAGTGCCAGCAGACTGCCTGTTCCTGGCTGTACTGTGTGAAAGCAGACTGCCTGTTCCTGGCTGTACTGTGTGAAAGCAGACTGCCTGTTCCTGGCTGTACTGTGTGAAAGCAGACTGCCTGTTCCTGGCTGTACTGTGTGAAAGCAGACTGCCTGTTGCCTGGCTGTACTGTGTGAAAGCAGACTGCCTGTTGCCTGGCTGTACTGTGTGAAAGCAGACTGCCTGTTGCCTGGCTGTACTGTGTGAAAGCAGACTGCCTGTTGCCTGGCTGTACTGTGTGAAAGCAGACTGCCTGTTGCCTGGCTGTACTGTGTGAAAGCAGACTGCCTGTTCCTGGCTGTACTGTGTGAAAGCAGACTGCCTGTTGCCTGGCTGTACTGTGTGAAAGCAGACTGCCTGTTGCCTGGCTGTACTGTGTGAAAGCAGACTGCCTGTTGCCTGGCTGTACTGTGTGAAAGCAGACTGCCTGTTGCCTGGCTGTACTGTGTGAAAGCAGACTGCCTGTTGCCTGGCTGTACTGTGTGAAAGCCATCTGATGACAGAATGCTGCCGTTTCACACGTCCAGCAGAGCCAGAGCTCTCCGTTCTGTCTGTGTGAAGGTGTGGGATGAAATGCAAAGCCTCCTGTTCGCTTCTCTCTGTAATACCGCTCGTCAGACCCACCAATTTGTGACAATAACTACAATTTAAAGAGAAGTCAGCGATCTAAGTGGTTTCCGGTCGCATTCCGTCGTCTGTTGGGCCAGTGGTTCTCCACATTTTCAGGCCGTGATGCCCAAAAAGCAGATCGACAAGCTCATGATGACGCCTCACAAATATAGACAATCTACCTAGTTCGCAAGGCTTTGTGAGAATGTAGATCAGCTATTTTCACAATAGTCAAACTAATATGATACATTGGATGCCTCAAGGTCTTATCAGGGTGGGCAGTCCCATGTAATCAAATATGATTATTTGGGGGGTTACATGTTCAAATATGATTATTTTGGGAAGGTCCCATGTAATCAAATATGATTATTTGGGGGGTTACTTGTTCAAATATGATTATTTTGGGAAGGTCCCATGTAATCAAATATGATTATTTGGGGGGTTACATGTTCAAATATGATTATTTTGGGAAGGTCCCATGTAATCAAATATGATTATTTTGGGGGGTCCCCTGTTCAAATGTGATTATTTTGGGGGGGGGGGGGGGGGGTCCCCTGTTCAAATATGATCATTTTGGGGGGTCCCCTGTTCAAATGTGATTATTTTGGGGCATCCCCTGTTCACCTACTGTATATGAACCTCTGAGAGGGGCACACAACCCGAGATAAAACCGCAATGCATGCATCGGTGTCTCGCGTAATGATCCTTTGTGCCGTCGACAGGGGGACTTTGGGAGTTGTTTGCTCGGCGTGGAGTGAAGCTCGCCGTCTGGCTGGGACCGCCCTCGGGTCGTTAATGCAGGGTCGTTAAGAGACCATAGGCCCCCCTTTTTTTTCTCGTCTCAACATCTTTTTCTTTTTTCGTCAATGTTCAGTCATACTGGTCCCCATGGCAACAAGGGGCCTTCATCACAGATCTTCACTCTGAATACAGAAACGCAGGAAAACCGGCCTTTATGTTTGGTTTTGTTTGATCTGTTTAAAAAAATGCTTCTGGTCAAAACGGAGCAGATGCACACACACACACACACACACACACACACACACACACACACACACACACACACACACACACACACATTCATGCACGCACGCACAGAGGCAGAGAGAGAGACAGAGAGGAGAGAGTTGAGAGTTGAGAAATGCAAAAGCCATGAAGAGCAGTTAGGGGTTCATTATCTTGCTCAAGGATACTTTCTTTGCCACTGCACCACAACTATTTGAAAACCTTATTTAGTAGTTCACTTTGTGCATAATGAATTGCATTTTCATAGCGCTTTTCCAAGTGCTGAAAGCACTTTACAATGGTTCATTCATTCATACATTGGGAGGTGAAGCGGCGAACAGTCGACGCCAGCGTCCTCACTTCCCACATTCACACACCGACGGTGGCGAGCTCACACCGACCGGCTCATTGGAGGCAATGTAGGGTTCAGTGTCTTGCCCAAGGACACTTCCACATGTGGACAGGAGGAGGAGCCGGGATTCCAACCGCTGACCCAGGGATCATTGGACGACCTGCTCTACCTCCTGAGCCACAGCCACCACGCCACGCATACATATATACGCATGCGCGCACACAGACACACAATAAATATGCTACATTAACCAATTAACCTACCTTATAATTTGGCTTGTAGATACGTTGCCGCGCACTATGGGAAGAAGGAAATTGCGGGAGTTGACTCCACATGTAGTAACGGATGGGTTATTAGTTATTATTATGTGTCCTTATTATAGTGTAGTGTAGTGTAGTCAACACGTTATGGCTCATACACAGTGCCCGATATTTGCTCAGATTATGCTGTCGGGGAGCATTTTTGGCGCTGGCTGACAAAACCACTGATCTGACGTTAAGCGGTGCCCAAAAGGTAGATCAGGATCTACCAGTATAGATCACAAAGGCTTTGCAGGTAGACCACATGACATGGCCCTAAAAATATATATAATTTTAATATAAAAAACGATTTTTGCATCTGCCGCTTGAGATGACCTGAGATGACTTGATTGATTGACATCAAAAAGGGCCTGTCAGCTCAAACACACAATGCAATACTTGTTGTTGCGTACAATCATCAGTAGCAAAGTCAAATACCAAAAATAAAAACCCTACCATTTCCATTCCCCCCCCTCTATTTCCCATTCCATGTGCGCCACACTCATCAGAGGTGTGGCGTCCAGAGGTACCTTTGACATGACATTTTGTGTGTGTGTGTGTGTGTGTGTGTGTGTGTGTGTGTGTGTGTGTGTGTGTGTGTGTGTGTGTTTCGATGTGCAGGGCGTTGCTGAAAATGAGCACCTGTGCTCAGCTACTTCCCTGGGTAAATAAGGAATAAAAAAATGAAAGGTACCTTTCAAAACATATAGAAGTCAGCCTGGTACAGACGAACGGGACACGACTGTATGTAGCCTATGAAAGGCTCCTCAATTACAGCAATGGGATGATAGTTTTATTTGGTGGGTATATGAGCTGGTCGTTTTGAAAGTAGCTCTGAAGTAAAAAAATAAGTGTGGGCAGCCCTGGTATAGATGATTATATATATATATATATATATATATATATATATATATATATATATATATATATATATATTCATTCCGTGGGTAAATCCCTGTAGGCTACCCACATATTGGTAGCCTATATTAGCCCAATATTGGCGTTACGCATTAACGCCAATAATGTTGTGTGTGTGTGTGTGTGTGTGTGTGTGTGTGTGTGTGTGTGTGTGTGTGTGTGTGTGTGTGTGTGTGTGTGTGTGTGTGTGTGTGTGTGTGTGTGTGTGTGTGCGTGTGCGTGCGTGCGTGCGTGCGTGCGTGCGTGCGTGGCGAGAGAGAGATCAGAGCAGCACAGGCTGAGAGCTAGTAGCCAATTAAAAGACGGAGTAGTAGTTGCCAGGTTCGCGAATTGTAAGCGAGTCGTAGTGTGTGTTGAATGGCATTTGTGGGCTTTTGAATGAATTTTCTCACGTATAATATATTTTAGAAAGTGAAACGAGGCATTGTTGTATCGCTACTTTTTCTTAAATTATATGAAAGTATTTTTGCCCCCCCCACCAGCACTGTGACCTAACTAGCACTAGGACGGTATGTGTGTAACCCAGATAAAGAAGTCCTAACTATAGCATTAATAAGTTATGTGTGTAACCCAGATAAAGAAGTCCTAACTATAGCATTAAGAAGGTATGTGTGTAACCCAGATAAAGAAGTCCTAACTATAGCATTAAGAAGGTATGTGTGTAACCCAGATAAAGAAGTCCTATAACTAGCACTGAGAAGGTATGTGTGTAAAGGTCCTTGCAAACGGGGAGCGATAAAACGCGCCTATACGTAGTTCATTTTCAATGAGACCTGCGTTTTTGCTCGGAGAAGTCACGGTGCGACAACGCAAGTGTATTTATACGTGAGCGCGGTCCCGTGCATTTGCTGCGTGTGTGCACGTAACGAGCACGCAACTCACCAGACCTGGATTCTGTTTAGCTTTTTTGTTTACGCTTGCGTTTTTGCGTTCCTCACTTCACGTTTGCAAGGCCCTTAACCCAGATAAAAAGGTCCTAACTAGCACTAGGACGGTACAGTATGTGTGTAACCCAGATAAAGAACTCTCCCTTTAGGCTTGTACATGGAGCCCATTCTCCACTGTATGTTTAATAATGCATTGTAAAAGTAAAGGTGTATTTGTAGAGCACATTTCAACAACAAGTCAACGCAGAGGGCTTTACATAAAACATTAACAGCGTTAGCATATTAACCTGGAGCTTTGTAGTGTCCCTGAAGTCAAACATTAGACAGAAATGGCAGGTATATACCAGCTTACAATGCAACACAAATTGGAAGCTAGCTCAGCTAGGTAGTCTTGCGTGACCAGACTGTTGCCTCTCGCAAATTTTCAAACGCTTCCGTCATACAGTCTGGAGAACGGAAGCTCTGATCTGAATGCTTCCGTCATACAGTCTGGAGAACGGAAGCTCTGATCTGAATGCTTCCGTCATACAGTCTGGAGAACGGAAGCTCTGATCTGAATGCTTCCTTCATACAGTCTGGAGAACGGAAGCTCTGATCATGAGCAAGTGATAAAGCGGAAGTGAAGCCTCCTCCCCCGTTTACAAGTATTTCCAACATTAAAGTATATGCCATTTAGTTTTCTTTTTCTTTTTCTTTCTCTGTATTTCCTCGAGTCCCTCACATTTCTGCAAGTATTTTCGCTAAACCTGACTGCGTGAAGGACTACGTGCACAAGGATTTCTTCAGTCAATATTTACGCAGTATTTTCTTTTATAGGCCGACACTCGGGCAGGCATGCATGCAGTCAGTGCTCTGGTTATTTGCTTTTTGCGAAGGGAAAGGACGACAGCGTTATGCATGTTTGTGCATAGTGCTTCGGCAGCGGCAGTTATCGGTGGATCAGAGTCCTCGCAGAGAGAGAGAGAGAGAGAGAGAGAGAGGCACGTCGAGGAGCTTGTTTTGCAGACGGTGTTTGTTGACAGTCTAGCTGCTTAGATTGGATGCCGTGGTGCTGTGCATAGCTGAGCGGGCTGGAGGGAGGCTTGTCACTGTCGGCTGGAAAACACACTATGTACATTGGTGGAAAGGAACTGAGTATACAAGTACAATTTTGAGGTATTTGTAATTGTACTTCATTTGAATAATATGTCAAATTTTCATCTTCTATACTCCACTACAATTATTTGAATACTTTAGTTATAGGCCTACTAGTTACTTTGGAATTTTTTTATTTTGATTAGAAAACATGCATTAACCACTTCAACCCTATATACATTTCGCTCATTTGGAAGTAGCCGATCAACAAGTTCACAATGTGTCGAGATGCGACACATTGTGAGCTTGTAGATCTGCTATTTTCAAATTATGTTGTACACATTTTGAACTTGTGAAATGGTGACATTTTGCTTTTATTAGCCTACTTTAAGTACATTTTGATGCCAATAATTTTGTACAAGTACATTTTGAATACGGGACTATTCAAGTACGTACTGCAACATACTTTGCATACATACTTTCAATACGTTGCAGTATTGATACTTTTTCTCAAGTTTTCTTCTTCAAAAGTTTTTTTTTTGTGAGGACTTTTTCCACCACTGGTGGAAACCACGTATGTCCAACTGACACATCTTTCAGAAAATCTTCAGATTTTCCACAGGCCCCCCCTGCCCATGGGGCCCCTGCCCAGACTCCCCCGGGCAGCGCTCTAGTTGAATATAAAATTGGCAATATATTTATTATGGTTTGGCGTTGAATTTGACCGGCTTTTTAGGTACTCTGATCAAGTGCATCAGTCCCAACCATAGGGACTGATGCGAATCCCACGTATCTAAACAGCAGATCCAAAACGACAGGTGGTAGCTGGGGTGGTGGAGGAGTGTGAGCAGCTCGTCAGCTTGTCTTGTCTTGTCTTGTCTTCTCTTCTCAGTTGCTAGGCAACATCTGATTGAGCATTAGGGGAATGCAATTGGCCAATTAGCCTGCACACATGCACGTGGGGGAGGAAGGGTGACAGGGTTAAAAAGGACCTAAAGACGTGTCCACCGCATCATAAGTGTTCAATGATGGGAGTTCTCCCAATAATACATCTTTTCAGTAGCAAGAGCTATGCTTGCTGGAGCTCTTAACTCATTCGCCGCCGACACTGCCATCTGGTGGCTGAATATATGCTCGAAGACCGCCACCGTTAACTCCAACGTTAACCGTCTTATTTTGAAAGCGGTTTTACTCTGAAACGTATTGAAATGAGACTCAAATCAAGCTTGTCTTGCATGCGGCTTCAGCTTGCAGCGTCGGCAAAAGCGTTTCAGTTTATTTTGCCGACGCTACAAGTTGCAGCCGTGCAAGCGTCGGTTCCGTCCACCAGCTGTTTAAAAACCCAGAAGAGACGCCTGCTCTAGTCGATTTCTTGGCTCTTAAGTGTGCTTACACCCTATGTGTGTTCAGCAACACGGCCATGCAAAGATAACATTGAAGCTTTGCGAGAGCAAAACTATTTGGATTGTCATTGGACAATCGCTTCGGGAGTGGGACGGTTTAGTGAAGGGTCCAATCGCCTGATTGTCTGACTGCAGATTGGCTAGAAGTTATCAAACTTCAAAGCTGTGAATGAAAGTCTGTTTGTGTAGAGAGATTGTGAACTTATATACTGTGGGCTTAGAGCTACATCTCCATAACGGTAATGTTCAGAGTCTTCTATTCAAAATCATATACCCATGTGAATGACTGCGAGGCACCTCTCAGACGTGGTGATTTAATGTGATGGTGTTTAAATTGAATCGTCTCTCTCTCTCTGCGACCAGTCGACCTTGAGGCTGTGATTAGCGAGGAGGGGATGTGTGCTCTGCTATGCTGTTGGATCCTCTCTATGTAATCAGGGACTCTGCGTCTCCAGACTCTGATGACTTTCGCCGTTCCCCCAGACATTTTTCTAAGCACTTTTCTGCTCAGTTGGCTTCCACTTTTTTTGACGACTCTCTCTGTCTGGACAAAAAATTGTCGAGGAGAAGAAGTGATGCTGAGACAAATTGAGGCATTTCGGTAAATGCAGTAACATGGGAGTAACTTGTTTAGATTTTTGAGGGGCGCTAGCCCCTCCTATATTCAGCTATAGTGTAGATTATTGTCCTAACACAAACAATGAATGGAGAATTTAACGTCACATGTGTCTGAGCAAATCGGCTACATTAATTAAATGCTATTGACAACGAATGGTGAATTTACGTCATTATTGATGATAAGAGAGCCCCTCACTTCACACAGGTGTGATTTTATTTTCCTAAGGTAACGCCCCCTATTGTTCATACTACAGCGTCACACAACAGCATCAAAGGTAGCAGATACACAAGCTTGCGAGTCGCGACGCATATTGTGCTTGTCAATCTTCTGCTTTTGCTATTTTTCGAGGGGTGCTAGCCCCTCCTATATACAGCTTCTGTCCCGTCACGTCTCAATATTTGCCATTGACATTGAAAGGAGAAATTAGGTGCCTCTTAGGGAACATTTACGTCATATGTATAGACGAGCAAATCAGCTAACCAATCACATGAATTCAGTTGTTTGCATGAGATGATGTATGATGTATAATGATAAGAGCACCCCTCACTTCACACGGGTGTTTATTCATTTATTTATCCTGAAAAGTAACCGTTTTGGACATGTGATGTTTCCACCCGACAGAGACAGTATAGACAACGTATTGTTTAGACAGATGTTGGCTTTCGTTTCTCTGAGGCACTACATCGGTTTTTGTTTCTGTTTTGTTTTTGAGTGGTGCAACCACTCCAAGGAACAGCAATGTCCGTGTGCGCCTTTGTGGCCATGAGCACCAGTATATGACTATAGGGTACCAGTAGAGGCGCTGTTGTGCCAGCGAGAGAGAGAGAGATAGTATTAGTGCTGCACTGTTGCCTGCTAATGAGAGAGAGAGAGAGAGAGAGAGAGGAGGTGGGGGGAGAGGGGAGTTGCACCACTCAGTTCACACGGGTGTGATTTTTGTTACTTTTTACAGTATATACCCCCTTTTTATCCCTAATGTAGTCGTTATGGCAATTAATTCCTCCCCATGACATAATGTGTAGTCAGAAGAATTGTTGTCCTGCAGCACCTGCATGTACACATTATCCCCCCCCCCCCCCCCAGATGTGCATGCTTTGCGGCTGTGTACTCTATTTCACCATGAACCCTTGACCTCCCACGTCCTGCTGCCCCCTAACCACCCCCCCCCCCCCCGTGTGACGCCGTAGCTCGTTAGGACATTCATGTTACTCGTTATGTTTCTGTTAATCCTCCGTTGAAGCTGATGAGCCAATTAGACAGGGAAGGATCTGTTGTTTGTCATGACAGTGGTCAGATGGGTGTGTGTGTGTGTGTGTGTGTGTGGGTGGGTGTGTGTGTGTGTGGGGGCGGGTGGTAGAGGGGATATTGTACCGACAAAGAACAGGTTATGTTTGCACCATTTAAATTAAACAGAAAGGCATCTACATAATATATAAGTTAAAAAAAAAATATCTGAGTTAATTTTGTAACTCTGGCTGTTCTCTTGTACGTGTCTCACGTTTTTTTCTTTTTACTTAACTTTTTTGTGTATCCATTGACCTCTAAAAAAAAACTACGGTAATCCATACCGAGCGTTCCATACGGATTTAGCAGATTTAGCCTCTGTAAATCAAACACCAGATATCTTCTTCAATTGCGTGATGTTCTGGATGACGTGTAAAACGATTCCATGGAGTGTTATTAGATTCCTTCCACATCCACAACCAGTGTTAGGTCCGCCTACCATTTCTTAAAATATCCCCCCCCCCCCGCCATAACAGTGGTTCATATACACTTTATCAACAGAATTCAGTAAAGAATGGCTATAGTGCTCAACTCTCCTTTAAGTCAACACTGAGGCTTTTCATCATCATAATTGTTCGACTGCGGTCGAGATCATGCATGGATTTCCCAACATTACGCCAGACTTCCTGGTCCTTCATTGCCATCCCCAGTTCCTGCTTACTGATGCATGTGTCCCTGTAGCGATGACATCAGGGAACGACAGTTTCCTGCTCTGAGGCAGGACTCCAGTGGAAGAAGGGAAGATATAACCTCATTGTCAGCTCTGTATAGCAGTGGCCGGCAAACTGTGTTCTTCTGGATCAGACTAGTGAAGAAACACAGGGAAAGAGGTTGCCGTATATATTAGATATGTCGATGGGTGGCTCTTCCAAGAGAGATTTTGCGCTCTCATTAGAAGGCAGGTGGTGTAAGTGCCATCCAACCGTTTCTCTAATTGCTTTGAAGGTGTCCGTGTCTCGGAGCCATACTTGTGTATGAAGCCGCTCTTAATTGCATGTGATGTACCCTATAACACCGGTCCCCTGACAGCAGAGCGAGCGAGCGAGCAAGCAAGCTGCCGACGAAACTTGTGCACGAGAAAAGCGTCCATCATCATGTTGTTGTTGTAGCGTCACATGTCAGCCCATCAGACCATCTCCAATCAATCGAATTAACTAGCGGCGGCTTAAAGAGCTCCTCAGGCAACTAGTAGAGCGATAGCTCCGTTAGCTAAAGCTGTACAGCACGTGCCATATGCACTGTACTGGGAGTACAACAATGATTGTGTTTTGACCACTTGGACCAGGTGGTTGGGGTTCTGGGGCAACGTGGACCAAAGAATGTGTGTCGCAATGCTCCACGTTTTGTACTTGTGCAGTTAGACCCATTCTGGACAGGAACCCTTTTTGGTGTTTTAAAGCATTATGTTATACTTTAGCTATTTAAAAATAGCAGATCTACAATCTCTATGCTTTTTGAAAAATCGTGAAAATGTGGCACAAATCTTTGAATATATATTCTTTCAGAGCGAACGTTTTTAACTCAAATCTTTGCTTCTGGGTGTGGGGGGGGGGCCCTGGAAGAACATCAGATGGAGGTCGGAGGCCAAATTACATAATAATGTTTGGGGGTCCTTGACATAGTTTGAGAACCACTGACATAGATAGAAACATATCTAGGTTTTTCAGAAAACTGTCATGATTCAGAAGACATTTAGTAGAATCTGGTCTCAGATTGAGGGTTTGAAGTGTTTCATTGCTTTCCATGTTCTCAGCGGTGTGCAGTCGACGCCCACGCAGACACACGGCCACGCAGACACAGGGCCGCTCCACACACACCACGTGATGGTTGGCTGACACAGGGCCGCTCCACACACACCACGTGATGGTTGGCAGACACAGGGCCTCATGCGGCCTCGCCGAAGCGACGGACGGGGCAGAGGTCAATTAGTGAGTGTTAATTACCCAGCACTCCACATGCCAGCGGCCTTGGCGTGCAGCAGCGCTGTCCCCACATCACGCATAGTATATACACCTCCAAGACACATACTCATCCCTGTCGGACGGAAACCTTGTATCTGAAACAGGCTTGAAAGGTTCACTTCTGTGGACTCTAACATTACACCTAATAGCTACATTTTTATGCGTTTATTTCATATTTACATGACATTGTATTTCAGACGTGCTCTAGTATGTATAGTCTGCCTGCTCCATTAACTCATTTTGGATAAAAAAATATTAAATATATTTTTCTCCTCTCTACTGAATTCTCGCCGCCATAACTGTCTCTGTATCAAAACGAGTTACATATTCTAACATTTTTGTTTGTTTGTAAATTAGCGTCCTCGTTTACACTATGGCGTCACACAAGAGCATCAAATCAGCAGATCTGCGACCTTGCAATTTGAGCTTTTTGCTATTTTTTACATTTGGATCCTGAAAAGTAACAGTTTTGGAGATGTGAGGTTTGCACCCGACAGCAACGGTATTATGTACAGTAGCGTAGCGGACTCAGCCAAGGTCAGCCTGGTGGCTGATGGGAGATGTAGGCTGTTACTCATGGGACCAGCCTGCATGGTGGCTAATGGGAGATGAAGGCTGTTACTCAGGGGACCAGCCTGCATGGTGGCTGATGGAGATGTAGTTATGTTAGCCAGGGACCAGCCTGCATGGTGGCTGATGGGAGATGTAGGCGGTTAGCCAGGGGACCAGCCTGCATGGTGGCTGATGGGAGATGTAGGCGGTTAGCCAGGGGACCAGCCTGCATGGTGGCTGATGGGAGATGTAGTTCTGTTAGCCAGGGGGACCAGCCTGCATGGTGGCTGATGGGAGATGTAGTTCTGTTAGCCAGGGGACCAGCCTGCATGGTGGCTAATGGGAGATGTAGTTCTGTTAGCCAGGAGATGTAGGCGGGGATCCCAGACAGAACACATGCAGCGGCGCTGCCATTGATGCCGCATCAGCAATCTGTGTCCACATGACATAAACACAATGGAGGGAGGAATAGAGAGAGAGAGAGAGAGAGAGAGAGAGAGAGAGAGAGAGAGAGAGAGAGAGAGAGAGAGAGAGAGAGAGAGAGAGAGAGAGAGAGAGAGAGAGAGAGAGAGAGAGAGAGAGAGAGAGAGAGAGAGAGAGAGAGAGAGAGAGAGAGAGAGAGAGAGAGAGAGAGAGAGAGAGAGAGAGAGAGAGAGAGAGAGAGAGAGAGAGAGAGAGAGAGAGAGACAGAGAGACAGAGAGAGAGATGCATTTTCACACAGGACCTTGGAATGTCTGGACACTGTACTTTACATTAACAATATAAGACAGACTGAGGATCCATGCACGCACGCATACACATTTATACACACACACACGATGACAGGTAACGGCAGAGGAGAGAAAGAGAACAAGGGCGGGCGTGCAGGAACGCTATAGGTGTCCTATGGTGCATGGGAGGGATGGAGAGAAGAGAGGGAGAGAAGGGCGGCCAAAAGGGGCGGAGTTTCCATGGCGGAGAGAGGGATGAGGGACACATTTAGTATGTATGGTCCCACTCATGTCTGCCCCCCCCCCCCCCCCCCTGTCAATGGCATTTAATGTTTGTGTTAGGACAAAATCAGGGTTATACACATCAAAAGCTGGGTCTGGAGCAGAAAAAAAAGAAATTGAGTACCGCTGGAGGTTGAGAGAGAGAGAGAGAGAGAGAGAGAGATAGAGACAGAAGGAGTAGAGAGAGGGGTGTCACGGCTGCTTACAGCCGCCCTGCCGAGGGTGACATTGATTAGCGCTGGCCGTCGGGGTGGGGGTGGTGGTGGGGGGGGGGGAGCCTCCGAGGCGAGCGCCGTCAGTCCGTCCACAGGAAGGTCACGTAATTAAACTCAGCAGCGCCCGTGGCAACAGGCTTTGGCGCTGAGCCAAACCTACTGTAGCCCCCCCCCTCCCTTCCCTCCCTCGCTTAACAACACGTACACCTCTCCCCTCTCCCCATAAGTGTTGATTCCGTAGAGTAAAACCGTGAGGAGAAATTTCCATCGACTACCTTTTTTTCACTGACTAAAACTAAATAAACAAGAACATGACTCTCAGTCATAACTGCCAGCTGCAACAAGCTCTTGCATAGCGCCTTTTTTCATTAGTTTCCAGACCTTCTTTTGTTGTGCACTATGGCTTTCCTGTTCGCTTCCTGTAGCTCCAGTTAGCTGCTGTGTTGCCACTCGCTCAACGTTATTGCAGCGTTCAGAGTATGGGTGTTTATGTCGTTCAGACTCCCATTGGCTTAGGAGGCAGCCAATCATGACCATGGTCGCTGGTAAGGCCGCTAGGAGGCAGCCAATCAGGTCGTGTTTATAGAGTCGTCTTCGCGGCCGTCAGTAGTAGCGTGCAAATGTAGGCCAGGCTGCTTCGCACCTGGCAAAAAACACATGAAAACTAAGCTGCGATGAATAAAACCTAAGACTGAATATATTGACATATAAAAAATAGACTAAAATGTTAGTGACTGACTCATGTTATATGTTTGGCATGCGCTCAGGTGTTGCGCTCTGAAAATATCAGATATACAGTGTCAGTGTGTGTGCGCCACAAGCATATTCGTCACAGCACATTGAATCTTTGCTAGCATTGGACTGCCAAGAGTGTGTGTGTGTGTGTGTGTCATGTGTGTTTTGTGACAGGTGTTATGCGTGCGCATGTGTCTGCATTCAAGTGCAGTACCCGTGCAGGTGATAATGCGTGGGTGTGAGAGAGAGAGACAGAATGTCTCATGATATTGCGTCAGTGCGTGCGTACGAGAGAGAGACATTCTGTGTCATAATATTGCTCCAGACTGCAAGAGGTTGGTGTCTGGCTGTTCACAGTCTCCACAGATAACACTGTTATCTCTGGACTGTCCATCAGTATTATTTCAACAACATTTTTATGAAACCCCGAAAAGCAAACATTTTCACGAATTCAACTTTTTTTCCCAATGTTCTCATGAAGAAATCAAAGAAGTTTCATACATTAGAAAACAAATGTGTAAGAGCTGTGAGCTTGTAGATCTTGTATTTTCACCAGTTTGGGTCTAGGAGCCTATCTCCTGTTTCTGTAGTGTGAGGCAGCTAACTGACAACTGTCATATCATGATGTACTTGTACACACTTCCCTTTGCTCTCCCTCTTGATGGTGGAAGCGTCTATCTATGGTGTCAGCTGTGATAGATTGATACCCTTATCGATCGGTGGATCAATAAAGGACTTCAGTGTTATGATGTTTAGGCATGTCCATATTTGGCCTTTATCTTTTCCTGTGCCTGGAGTCATCCGTCTTCATTACTGTAAAGCAGCTGATAATGGCTGTTGGCTTGATTTCTCTCTCTCTTTTTTGTTTTTCTCAGACATGCACTGACACGTTTGGCACGCAGTCTAGCATTTTGAGGACTGTAATTCCAGACAGACAGACAGACAGACACAACTAATCCAGCTGTTGTTCATTCATCTTGAATTCCAAGTGCTGTTGTGACAGATATTCCAACAGATGCAGGGCAATGTGTGAAAGTGAGTGTGTGAGTGAGTCAGCGAGCGAGCGTGTGTGTGTGATGACTATAGTTCCCTCCCAGTCTTCTGACTGTGTTGTCTGCATAAATAATAATATGCGTTCCATGTCACTATTAAAGTTAAGCAGAATGGCATCTCCTCTGACAGAACGCTGCAGGGGGTCAAGGAAGGGGTACAGAGCCCTGCAGGTGTCACTCGCTCATCCCCTGGTCATTTCTTTATGGAGAAAAAACATTGGGTCTTCCTAGAATCGTCTCTTATATGAATGGGCTGTATGCACTCACGCCATTTTGGAAAGAACGTGGGCCCCTTCCTACTTCGTCCACAGGTGTTACTGATGATACTAATGAAGGCTCTGTTCCATTCTGGTCAAACAGAGTCAGGGTGCTGATATTGTGCATGTAGGCTCACTGGAAACAATCTGCTACACCTAGTGTGTCTCAAAAAACCTTTATTTAACCAGTAAAAACCACATTGAGTCTGGAAGAACGGGCTATAACTCTGACAGTACGTTTTAACAGCGGGAGACCAACAGCGAGCGTCGCTTGAATTTCATTGGCTATCGCCCAATCACCCACTATCGCCGGGCGACGTCGCCCAAAAGATGAATTGTTTGTATCTTTCCGGCCGACGTTCCTCCCCCCACTTCCCGACCATCGCCTGTCCGCCTGCTATCGCCTCTTATCGCCAGTAGTTGCCAGTTGGGTCCCGTTGACAAATAATGCACTTCCGGAAATTCCGTCTGGCTGTCGCCCTGCTGTTAAAACGTACTTTGAGAGTGTACAAATTTGTACACTCTCAGAGTTATGGGAGTCCTTGAAAAAAATGGATTGCCTTAAAGGACCACTTCACCACTTTTCAACCTATCTTCATATAATAGGTCCTCACTAATAATCATGATAAAATGGCACGATTTATTTCTACTCAGTCTGTGTCTCATAGGAGGGCTGTGGGCAGTTTAGAAACTGTCTTCCAGTGACATTATCATTAGGCAGATTATTTTTTAAACAAGATTATTTTTACAAAAATGTTTAGATATTCATCATCGTGAGAACGATTGCTTCCATTTTCGCATTGCAACTTTTCAGGACTAGAAAGCCTGCATTTTCTATTGGCTTGTATTCCCCACCGATTATGTCACTGGAAGACGGTTTATGATTTGCCCACAGCCCTCCTGTGAGAGACAGACCGAGTAGAAAAAAAAAAAATTGTAACACATGTGAAGGAAGTATAGGGAAGTGGCCCCGAAGTAGTAAGAGTAATCCTGTGTGCATATAGAGCCCATTGTGGTCTTCCTGTCCTAGAGTCTTGTGTATATAGCCTACACTGCAGATTGAAAAAGAACAGTGCAACTCACGTCCGTTCTATACTAAAGTCTAGACGGTCTAAGTGGTTAAGCTAAAGTGATGAGTATTGTGCCGCACCCCGCCGGGCTTAAGTTGCACCACGGCACCCACTTTTGTGAAACCCTGCTCTGATTAGACGGAGCCTGGGTGACTTTACGACTATAGGCGTGGAGCTCAATAACCAATCAAATCCCATAAGCTTATTGAGTATACCGTTATCAAGCATGATGTCACGTTGAAACAATCATGGCAAGAGGCGATCAAGAAATAATGCTGGCACAAACATGTCGGTCTAAAAGTGTATCGATTGACTGCCAACCAGCACTGTCCGGGCAAACTAAATGGCGCTTTTAAGGTGACGGTACACATATTAACCATTATTTTATTGGTAAAAACGTCAATTGCCTTCCGTCTGTTAGAAAAGTACTGTATTTGAAGGCCCTGGTCAAATATACTACTCCCGTCTTCTCCACTAAATAATAGAAAATGCTCGATTGTGGGCTCGTTAAGAACCCGGCTGGAAAAGCCTGATCGATAAGGTGCTCGTTATCAATGAAAATGAACGAGCTCCTTCCCTGTTTACGACGGGATAATAACATGCTTTAACATCCGCACTGAGGTCAGCATCTCTCTCTCTCATTGATAATAACCTCCTTTAACATCCGCACTGAGGTCAGCATCTCTCTCTCTCATTGATAATAACCTCCTTTAACATCCGCACTGAGGTCAGCATCTCTCTCTCTCATTGATAACCTCCTTTAACATCCGCACTGAGGTCAGCATCTCTCTCTCTCTCATTGATAATAACCTCCTTTAACATCCGCACTGAGGTCAGCATCTCTCTCTCTCTCACATTGCCTTCCCTGTTGTCGGCCAGAAAACTCATCTCCAATAATTTATTTTTCATAACCTAATGCCTTGATCATTTACATTTACATCACACCGTGATGTAAAGTACATTTACTCAAGAACTGTACTTTAGTACAGTACTTGTACTTGTACTGTAAATTTCCAATACTTTTACATCTACGGATCTCGCATCCAACACTATGTATAGGCTACATGTCTGCGATTTGAAAACAGCCGATGCATTGTGAACTTGTAGATCGGCTATTTTCAAAAGATTTTTATAGATTAAAAAACTTGAAATGTGACATTCTGTATAATGGTACATGGTGCATTTATATAGCACCTTTATCCAAGGCGCTTTACATAGATTGTGCATTACATTCACACATTCACACATATTCACACACCGATGGCGGCGGAAACCATGCAAGGCACCAACCAGCACATCAGGAGCAATTAGGGGTTCAGAGTCTTGCTCAAGTACACTTCGACACCAGCTCTGGGGGAGCCCGGGTTCGAACTGGCAACCTTGCGGTTACCATCCGGCCGCTCTACCCCTGAACCACCACCGTCGCCCCTATGATAAGTAGTTTTACTTTTGGTTTACTTACTTGTCACAGAGTTTATTCTGCATGGCAGTATTTTTACTTTTACTTGAGTATCTTTTCCACCGTGCACTGGTCACACAAAAGCATCAAAAGCTCAGTTGCTCAGTGGCGTTTTGAAGAACGCTTTACTCTAGCTCTACTCTACTCTACTCTAGCTCTACTCTAGCTCTACTCTACTCTAGCTCTACTCTAGCTCTACTCTAGCTCTACTCTACTCTAGCTCTACTCTAGCTCTACTCTAGCTCTACTCTAGCTCTACTCTACTCTAGCTCTACTCTAGCTCTACTCTACTCTAGCTCTACTCTAGCTCTACTCTACTCTAGCTCTACTCTAGCTCTACTCTACTCTAGCTCTACTCTAGCTCTACTCTACTCTAGCTCTACTCTAGCTCTACTCTACTCTAGCTCTACTCTACTCTAGCTCTACTCTAGCTCTACTCTACTCTACTCTAGCTCTACTCTAGCTCTACTCTAGCTCTACTTTGCACATTTTCACCAACCGTTGGTGTCCAAAATGCAGAAGCGCTAACGAGCGTGTTAAACCCCAGCTTTTCCTCGTGCTAAATGCACAGGCCCGCCTGCATTACCAGCTGTGACCAGTATAGGGGCCGGCGGCTTCAACGTTGGCCAGCCCTTCTGGGGGGCTTGCAGATATTTAGCAAGCCGTTAAAGGGATAAGCTCATAGCATTCAGCAGGCGAGAGTTTTGAAAGTCATTGGCTATAAAGTATAAGCCCTGTCATTATTTTGTGACTTATATCATCTAACCCAAATCACCTCGATAAACGTTCCATACTCTGCGATCCCCTTGGAGCCTCGGTGAGTGCAACAACAAACACGTCCTTGGGTTACAGCTCTCCCCTCTTTTCTCTATATCTCTCACTCATTCTATCACTCTCTCTTTCATCCCCCCCCCCTCCCTCTCTCTCTCTCTCTCTCTCTCTCTCTCTCTCTCTCTCTCTCTCTCTCTCTCTCCTCTCTCTCTCTCTCTCTCTCTATCGGTGTGTCCCCAGAAATCTCTGTAAAGACACGGATGAATGACCTGGATCAATGTGTCAGTCATGCACGCAGAAGGACATCGTCTCTGTCGAGCGGCAACCTTGTGTGTCCAAAACTGTTACTTTGCAGGATTCACTTAAAAAAAACAAAGGCAAAAGTATAGCAGGTCAACTGATACGCTATATACTTTTGCTATTTTTGAATTTGAATCCTTTGATTTGATGCTTTTGTGCGATCAAGTAGGGCTTTCATTTAGGCTACACAAAAAAACAACAAAACAGATGAAGTTTCGCAGCTGCGTAAGCTACGCAGCTTTCTGCCCTTCCCCAAACTGACCCCTCTGTCAAGTCCTGCCCCTGACCCCGCCCCCAAAATTTCAAAAGACTTGAATGTAAATATTCTGAAAACATTAACACTAGTACTATGAGTATGTACTTAGTTACTTTAGACCACTGTTTATTAACCCATTTAGGCCTGACGTCGACATTTAAAAAAAGTTCTCTGAAAAACTTAGTGGTGCTCAATATTTCATTTCATATTTATTTATTTCATTTCAGTCATGGTTTTACATGATTATATTAATTTTACTTCTTTTTTTACATATTCCACATCAGAAAAGAAAAGGAGCAGGAAGAAGATAAATCTTATTTATACCTGCCCCTATCAATAAAAAAAATAAAACATCTAACCCTAACCCTAACCCTAAAAAAAGAGAACAACAAAGACAAAAGAAAATAGAAGCTCAACAAGAGAACAAACAAAAACAAAACAACACTGAGGGAACAAAATAACACTTATATCTAACCTTCTAGTTCATATTTTATATTTTTTTCCTTTTTAAACACTTTCACTCTTTGACAGATCAGCTGATTTCATAGGAGTTGGTACGATTTTCTATGGCAGAAAGGCGTTTTTGAATGATTTATTGAAAATTCTCTGTTGTGACTGTGCGACAATAAAAGACCTTCAGAGAAAGCTTGAAATGTTTTCTTCCAGGAAAAAAATGAACTGAGTTGATACAATGTTTAGTTTTTGTGTTGGAAGCCATTTACAAGAGCCTGCATTTCCCTCAGTTTAGTATTTCTAGCAAAACAAAAAAGATACGCCCGTTTTAAGTTTTATATTCGTAACAACAACAATAAAAAGTTTGCTACATGTACCACTGTAGATATTTTGCCATCTATAAATAGCATGGTCACTCTTGAACAAACTGCCCCAACCCAGATAAAACTGCCTACTGCCCCCTACTGGAACAAGATATAAACTTTTTTTTTTTCTTTCATGAAACTAGAGATTCTAACGAAGATTTCGATATATAATATGTTTACATAGTCTTACCAGTACCCTAGTCTATTCATTCATGCATCTCAAAAACATGTTATGAAGAAACACAGTTTTGATAAAAAACACATCAAATGACATCGTTTTGATGAGTTGGTGCCTACGATATGTATAAAAATATAGACTTGAATGTATACTGTATTATATAAAAAAGAAATTGGGTTCTTACCATCTACCGTTACAGAGTAAATCACAGTTGAAACTCGCTTAGTCAGAACATAAACCTCAGAATAGTGTAAAAATACATAGCCATGACAGATATCTCGGATTGGAAAAGTGCTTTTATTTTTTCTGACTACCAACAACAACACAGAAAACAAATAATGCAATAATAAATAATGCAATAGAGTACAGTTCTATTTTGATGTTGACATTGTGTGTGTAGGACCATGACACTGAACCGCTTCCTGTTGATAAAGAGGTTCCTCCACTTCAGTGACCAGGAGAATCCAGACACAGTGGACCGTATGTTCAAGGTCAGACATATTCTGAACTACTTGAGGGACCGGTTTCAGAGTCTGTACACCCCAGAGCAGAACACCTCCATTGATGAAGGCATTTTGCTCTGGAAAGGACTTTTGGCATGGAAGACGTACAGCCCTCTGAAGCCGGTGAAATGGGGGATTAAGTCTTACTGCCTTGCCGAGTCTCAGTCAGGATACCTCTGGAACCTGAAGCCATACATAGGAGTAAACTGTGGGCTTGACGAGACTGTCATGGAGCTTCTTGGTTCATATAATTCTGTTAGTAGGTGTACCTTACTTCAGTCTTTGGGAACCCAGGTATGTGGGACAATGCGGAGACACAGGGGGGAACCACCGGAGATAAAGAAGCTGACCAAACCTGGCAACATGATGCCAGGCCAGCCAGCCATGGTGCTAAAAGAGAGGCCAAAATGTGTTGACCAGTACAATAAGTACATGAATGGTGTCGACAAACTTGACCAACACATGTATCGTACTACATGTTTGCCTGCAAGTCTTACAAGTGGCCTGTCAAGTTTGTGCTGTACCTCATCCAGTTGACGATGTTCAACGCGCTCGTGTTGCATCAAAAAAGAAAAGGCCGGGTAAAGAATCTCCTGAACTTCATCATGTTGGTGGTGGACAGGTGGACGTCACTGAGACCAGGGCAACCAGGGAGGCCAGAGGAGGAGGAGGAGGAGGAGGGGGCGGTTGCAGTCGGGTGTGATCGTCCATTCAGGGCAAGGCCTGGTGACTTCGAGAGGAGACTTGAAGTGAGTTATGCTGGCCATGTACCAGAACAGCTCAAAGAAGTCCACCGGATCACTCTCTGCATCTAGGTCACAGTGAACGCCCGGCTCTCCAGTGAAGGGGATATGATGTGGCTCCCACCCAGCAGCATACCAGCCTTCAGAACACGTTGAGTCGTCACCTAAATTACATAAATACACAATTATTAGCATAAAAAAACATTGTTGTTATTCATGTAGAATACATCTGGTAGAGCTGTAACATGTGAAGTAAAGCTGTACAACTCTGTTACTTTTATTGAACTCTAAATGTGACTCCTTAGCAACTAATAAAGATTCTTGCTGAGTAAATATACAACGCATCCTGGGACTTCTTTACAAACGATCCTACACAACCTAATTCATACAAATATGAAGCCAATCATGGCAATCACATACAAATTGTGGCCCTGATGCAGACTTGAAGGTTTAGCGGAGGAACCCCGAGGTGGGGTCGGGCAGAGTTGATAGCAGCAGCATGCACGATAATCATATGCTATATAGACAGTTTGTGATCGCTTTTTTTAATTACGGATGGATCTTTTTTTTTTTACTTTGCCTCGCCGCATGGCGCGCAGCCCGCTAGGCCGCAGGCTGTAAATCTATATAGTATTGCGCTTGCATGATAAGGAAAATGTACATTTTCCTTATCATGCAAGCGCAATAAGGAAAATGTACATTTTCCTTATCATGCAAGCGCAATACTATATAGATTTAGTAGTGTAATAAATTAGCTTAGCGCCCTGCATTACAGCCTGCGGCCTAGCGGGCTGCGCGCCATGCGGCGAGGCAAAGTAAAAAAAAAAAAGATCCATCCGTAATAAAAAAAAGCGATCACAAACTGTCTATATAGCATATGATTATCGTGCATGCTGCTGCTACATTTATCATAATATATAGCATCTAAGCCACGGTACAATCAATTAATTTGATAATCATGCAAGCTCAATACAGATTTAATTGAACGGTTAGCTTAGCTTAGTATTCTCAGTCCATCCGCCATGTCGGGGGGGGGGGGGGGGGCGGCGGGATACAACAATGGAAACAATGTTACAGACAGACAATAAGATTCTTACCGTCGAGCTACAAAGGCTTCACTGGCACTGCTGCCGCAACATATCTGGTTGCACGGGTCGATCGGCGGCCCTGTTCGGTGTCGAACAGCCCGCTGCCGCTGGGCTCAGGCGTAGATGGGAGAAGGACACGAACGTCGAACATGATGCAACCCGCTGCACCCGGGCTGTGGACTGGGCAAAGGCCCTTGCCTCCCCTTCTTCTTGACCGGGGACAAGACGGGCACAGCCTCAGGGGTGGCTACCACAGGCTTCTCATCTCCTTCAGAGATCTCGGTATCAGGAATCGGGTCATGGCGTCGACCCGTCTTCCCGGCAAATATCTTGAGATGTTCCTCCATTGTAGTCTGTCGCACACCCCCAGTGGATGTCGCGCTACTAGGCTACTACTACTACTATTACTACTAAATCAACAAAACTGCTCACCTCGCTCAATAGAATTACTTGCTCACTTTCGACACACACCGGCTTAGACGATCTCCGAACTGTCTCCCCACTCCCCAGAGTCCCCACAACATTTCCCGGGAGGAAACCAGCTTTTATAGCCACCGGATGCACGTGTGTCACATGACACGGGAATTCTGGGAATTGTAGTTGATATTTTCCCTCAATATTTCGTTCAGAGGTCCGGATAGGATAAATATATCCATAATCATAAAAAAACATAAACGCGCCCAGAGGCGCATTTAGCAGAGTGGCCCCAGTTCACAAACGCGCCTGTAGGGGCGCAAATCTGTCAGAGGGTTTTAAACTTAAACACTGTTGTACAACTCTTCAACTCCTGGTTTTGTGAATTCCATAACTTTATACCTGTAACAGAAGTGCACATTTGTTTTAGTGTAGTCCGGGCGAACATATGTTTAAAATCATGTCTTCTTCTATGGTCTTCATCCTCTGAGCTAAACACAAATTACTTCTGTAACTGTATTGGTAATGATCTGTTTTTCGCTCTGAACACCACCAATAATGTACGTAATTCAACCAAGTCCATGATTTTTAAAACACCTGATAACATAAAAAGCCTATTGGTGTGTGCTCTGTAATCTTCTTTATACATGATTCTTAACGCTCTTTTTTGTAACATAATCAAGGGAGTCATATTACTCTTGAATGAGTTGCCCCATACTTCCAGACAGTAAATAAAATATGGTAAAACCAGTGTACAATACAACATCCTCAATAAATTCGTATCCAAATCATATTTTACTTTGTTCAAAATAAAAATACTTTTTGCCACCTTGGCTTTTATATATGCTATATGATTTTTTCCATGATCATTTCTCATCCAATATAACACCCAAAAACCTAAATTCATACACTCTTTCAATATTCACTCCATCTATAGAGAGAATAATTTCATCCTTTTTCATATTAGAGAAAATCATAAACTTTGTTTTCTTCAAATTCAATGATAACTTATTTTTATTAAACCATCTTTTTAATTTATCCATTTCATTTGTAATACTTTCTGCTACACTTTTTAGGTTATGCCCTGAACAAAATAAATTAGTGTCGTCTGCGAACAGAACAAACTGCATTAACTTTGACACTTCACAAATATCATTGATGTACAAAATAAAAAGTTTAGGTCCCAAGACCGAGCCCTGCGGTACCCCACACTCAAGCTTCATAGAATCAGATTTAAGACCCCCCAACTGTACATATTGTTGTCTGTTGTGAAGGTAACTGATTAACCAATCTAGAACTACACCTCTCACCCCATAATTATTCAATTTGGATATTAAAATAGTATGATCAATTGTGTCGAACGCTTTTTTGAGGTCAATAAAGACCCCTATTGTGTGTTTATGATTGTCTATTGCTGTTGTTATTTCATCGTTTATTTTCATGAGTGCCAGAGCTGTGGACCGGTTGGTCCGAAAGCCATACTGACTCTCACTCAGTAAGTTATTCTTTTCAATAAATGAATCCAATCTTTGTCCATACAGTTTTCCAAGCACTTTAGAAAACTGTGAAAGCAGCGACACTGGTCTATAATTAGTAAAATCATGTTTATTTCCCGTTTTAAAAAGTGGTATAACCTTTGCCATTTTCATCCTGTCTGGGAAAACTCCTGTACTAAAAGAAAGATTACAGATATAACTAAAAGGTTTAATTATACAGTCAATAGTCTTCTTCACAATGATCGTATCTATCCCATCACAGTCAATTGATGTTTTGTTCTTTGATTTAGCTACAATTGATTTAATTTCATTTTCACTCTCTTCTCCCAGAAACATGGACTGAATTATTCTACTTCCCCCTTCATCATTTTCATTTTTCCCAGCATGTTGTGGAATGGAATTGGCCAGGCTTGGCCCTGCATTAACAAAAAAAGAATTGAATTCATTCACCACTTCATTTATATTTTCTATCACTCTCTTGCTATCATTAGTAAAATAAGTGGGCAATTCTGTGGATGTATTTTTATTCCCGATTACCTGATTTAAGATTTACCAAGTACCTTTAAGATTATTTTTGTTTTCTTCTAACCTTTTGTTATAGTATTCTTTCTTTGCTTGTCTCATTATGATTACCAGTTTATTTTTATACACCTTGTATTTATTTTCAGCCGTCTTTGTCCTGAATTTCATAAAATCTCTATAAAGTTTGTTTTTCTTTTTGCATGCATTTTGTAAACCTTTTGATATCCAGGGCTTGTTATTGTACCTATTCTTATTTCTGCATTGTGTTAATGGGCACCGTTTATCATAATGGAATAGAAAACGATTCAAAAATGACTCATGCATCATTTACCCCTTCTGCATACACTCCTTCCCATTCTTCATTTAAGAGGTAATTTCTTAATTTATTTATTGATTCCTCCGTTCTTACCCTAATATATCTGTGACAATTTTCCTCACTCCTACTCTTTATTTGACTGTTGAAAGTTACAAATACAGGCAAATGATCGCTTATGTCATTTATTATTAACCCACTCTTAATATTATCCTCTAATACATTGATAAAAATGTTGTCAATCAATGTTGCGCTGGTTGTCGTAATTCGACTGGGCTTGGTAATTAAGGGGTAAAACCCTCTACTATATAATGTGTCCAGAAAATTTGTCCACAAATTAAACATGTCTTATTTTCATTTAATCCATTCATTAGTTCTTCCAGTCTTTCTTTGAACATTTCTACATTAGACCCAGGTGTTCTGTAGACACACATGACAATATTTTATTTCCACTGATAAACATTCCATTAAGTCGTCAATTATAGTTGTCATATCTTCAACCCTTCTACACCTTAGGTCACGATCAACAAACAAGGCTACACCCCCACCCCTCCTGTTAGTCCTATTGGCATAAAATAATTCATAGCCCTCCAAATTAAAATCAACCAGACCTTTCTTTTCGTTCAACCACGTCTCAGATAAAGCAATTACCTTAAATTTTGTCTTAAATGTATTAAAAAAATCCCTGATATCTGAGAAGTTTGCATACATGCTTCTAGAATTAAAGTGAATAAGTGAAAATGAATTGGCAAGTTCAACATCATCCTTGACTTGGTCTTCAGTATAGTATTTGCACGTGTTCCCAATATAATTGAATACATGACTCTCCGGGTCAACATCATCTAAATCATACATATTATGTTCCATTTCGGGTCCCGTTAGTATTTGGCTCTCGTCTAATAGATCAATAACTAACTTAGCCATTGGTAAGTCCAGCCAAAATTCTTAAACAAACTATAAGCAGATTCATGTTTCGTTTTTTATTATTTTTAGATGCTCTCATTTTAAAAATTATACCTTTGTCTAGCTTGTTGTACCCTTCATGGAACCTTGCCCTCCCTCCCCCCTTCCCCTCTCCCTCCCACCTCCCACAAACCCCAGAAAGAAAATAAATAAAAATAAAAAGGTCACAATAGTCTTTAAACATAACTGACTCACACTTGTTGCACTCCTTTTTCGACAGTTTTTAAGTTCATCTGGCAGCTTACTCTTCGTTAGTTTTTAAGTTCATCTGGCAGCACTGTCCGACATTTCATTGTCATTTCATAACGGTATAGGCTGAATAGTTCTTGCAATAATGTTAAACATCAGTTTCTCCACACAATGATAGCCTACCGATCTCCGCGTCCGCGGGTCTAGCGGCCGTCGCTTCCGTCCTCCTGTGCTCCAACCTCGGCCTCCTCTCTAGCGCTGGCTCGCTCCTCTTCTCCAGTGTCGGACCGATCCTCCTCCGTAGGTTGAATTTCCTCGCGTCTTTGGGCTGGTTCTAGCGTTGGTTTGATCTTCTCCTTGTAGAAGTCCATCGCATCCTCCGCTTTAAGGAAGCTGTGGGTCTTCTCGTGAAAGGTGATAAGTAGTTTTGCGGGGTGGACCACCCCGTATCTTAAGGTGGTGTTGCGTAACAAGCCCCGGATTTCGTTGAATTTGGCTTGTTGTTCACGCAGCTCTACGGGTACATCTGGGAATATACTCAGCTTTTTGCCCTTGTAGTTGAGTTTTCCTGCATTTTTAGCAGCCAGGCGTTGTATTATCAACTTTGTTTCCGTGCTGTGCATCCTCACAATCATGCAGCGGTCACCTTTGTCTTTTGGCCCGGTGCGGTGTGCTATACTCACGAGGGGGAGTGGACCCAACGTCTCCTCTCCAAACAAATAATAAAGTAACTTCTGAACAAACGCTGTTGGTTTGCCCTCCTCAACCCCACTTTTCAGCCCAAGGATTCTCAAGTTGAATTTGCGGCTATGATTTTCTAGCATTACCGTCTTCATTGCCAACAATCCATGCTTTTTTTTTAGTTCACTGTAATCTTTCTCCAGCTGGTCTAGGCGTGTATCCGTCTGGTTTGCAGTCTCTTCTAACGCCTCCACTTTAGAGACGCAATCCTTAAAGGACAACTTTAGTTTTTTTCAACCAAGGTTCATGTTTTAGGTTGTTATTAGAGAAACTAAAAGGTGAGTGTTCATTTTCTTTCATTTGCTGCTTTCTTTTGTTTTGGGGATTTTAGCAGTTTTTGACAGGGGGGCGGGGGCATTCGAGCATGGGGCTAAATATGTATTTTTTTACAAAATATTATGGCGATTCATTTTTTTATTATTTACTATAGTCTTAATAAACCCCAATAAATTACATCTGACCACAAAAGATCACGGGATCGATTGAATGTGACAAACTGACATATTGAGCCTATACACACATGAGTATAAGCCACCCCCAGTAGGCTACCTTCACATTCAGTAGATCCTGTGATCTGCTGTGACCAGATGTAATTTCCTGGGGTTTATTAGGACTATATTAAATAATACAAAAATAAATCACCATAAAATGTTGTTTAAAAATACATATTTAGCCCCATGCTCGAATGCCCCCGCCCCCCTGTCAAAAAGAGCTAAAATCCCTAAAACGAAAGAAAGCAGCAAATGAAAAGAAATTAAGACTCATCTTTTACTTTCTCTAATAACAACCTAAAACATGAACCTTGGTTGAAAAAAACTAAAGTTGTCCTTTAAGCGAACTTTCCAGATGGTTCAGACTTGTCTGAATGGGTTTTAGGGCAATAACGAATTCTGCACGGACAGCGTCTCTGATTAAGTTACTGATAGCCTCTGCGTCCAATGTAGGCATTGGCGTGGTGCGAGTCGGCGGTGCCATGGCGTCTTCTTCAGTAGAGCTTTTTTCTTTCTTTTTCTTTAAACACACTTGGGTCCTAAACTGTATAGTAACTATTGCGCTGCTTGATTGTAACTTTTACGCTGCCAGAGTTGAATTAATTTAAGAATTTAAGGAGCGACATGTGCAAGTCAAACAAATCAGTGCATGCCACCGGAAGTCGTCACGTACCCCAAAAACTATGTCTTTATGAAAAATATTGTTCCAGGGACCTCCCCAGAAGCAAAGATTTGACTTAAAATGTTCACTCTGTAATAATATATGTTCAAAGATTAGTGGCACATTTTCACGATAAAAAAAAAAAAAATGTTCATAGCTCTGTGCCACACTATGAGCTTGTAGATCTGCTGTTTTTCAATAGCTATAGTATAACATAATGCTTTAAAACACCAAAATGGGTTCCCGCTCAACATGGCTTAAGATCTTTTTTCTTCAACATCTAGTGTTTTTTCCCCCGTTCTCGTCTTGGCAGTGCACACACAGGTAGCACGTACGGTGGTGACTAGACACACAGGCTGTACGGCAGCAATTACAGCGACACGAGAGCCGCGAATAACTGCGGAAGAAATTGCAGCCATTAGCGATGAATTACCTGTCGCGTGTGAGAAGCGCTTTGTTTGTTCCCAGAGCTTGGAAAAATCGTGTCTGATTGCCTCTCTCCGTGGGGCAAGTGCACGGCGTGTTATCACCTGCCTTTGCCGTGTGTGTGTGTGTGTGTGCGTGTGCGCGTGCGTGCATGTGCGTGCGCACAGTGTTGTGAGATGTGTCACTCTGGATTAGCGATAAACGAGAGCATGCAGTTGAGGAGAGATTGTGGGTACAGAAGGGGGTGAGAGTACTTTACATGCGCTATACGATAACAAATTAGCATTTCCAATTTTCAATGCTATATTATATACTATAATACTATACTTCTACTCCACTACACCTCAGAATATTTGTTTTTGTCCACTAAAATCATTTGAAAACTTTAATTACTATAGTTACTTATAGATTTTTTTTGGGCAATGGCTGATTCATACATGGTCGCACACCGTGCCGCGAGCCAGGAATACATTTTGTCTTTATTTTTGGCACACGACACCTGCGCCCGACTACGTATGAATCATCTTGTGGTGCAGTGTTGATTTTGACAGCAAATTGTAATGTATTTTGGCCTTGTGGTGGTGTTGTAATGACTGATTTTACACATGGTTGCAGGCTGAAAATAGCATATCTACATGCTTGTAGATCTGGTCCTTTCAAACGGGCAGCGATGAACACGGCCTGGATCAACGACAGGTCTGCTCCAGGTCTGGATCAACGACAGGTCTGCTCCAGAGGGTTGCGACAACGCAAGCGTAAAAAAAAAGAAGCTAAACAGAATCCAGGTGTACGCGCACACGCCGCACACGGCAATTTCACGGGACCGCTCCACGTACTGTAAATACGCTTGCGTTGTTGCCAGGGGGGGCAGTCAGCCAGATATTTCGTGAAGCCTCATTTGAAATCGGTAGTTCATATAATGGCCTGTTGTGGCGCTGGACTGGACCCAAAAAGCCCCATACGTAGCTCCATAGAGGCCCATGTATTTGGGCCCAACTTCACCTAGACTGTATTACCTTAATAAACATGGTCATGAATACTTTCTGCTTCCAGTCACTAGTTTAAAGTCTAATTTCTAATGTCATAATATTCTTTTTGGAAAATTATGGTCCCATTTATAAAATAAATGACCATAAAGTCGCGTATGTTCTGAGGGGCGTGGCTACCGTTACAGTCTATGATCGGGAGTCCCCACCCACTCGAGTCAAAATAAAAACCAACGGAGAAGAAGGGGGGAAGTCCCGCCTCGTTGTCTGGGCCAGCCAATGGCCAGCTGGGCCAAAACGGATCTTGAAAGATGGCGACTTACAGTGCATTAGAATGCAAGGGATTTCAGGCTTCATTTTACGTTCATGTTAGACCCGGGGAACGCTTTGTCCATATTTTTTACAGTCTATGGTTGTTGCCCCTCGACAGAGACCTTTAGTCTTACTTTATAGTTATCATGCAATTAGGTTAGCAGAGAGAGAGAGAGAGAGAGAGAGAGAGAGAACACGGTAGGGAGATGAGTGCATGACGATAAGAGATAAGAGATCCCCCAGTCTTATCTGTGTGTGTGTGTGACTGACAGAGCAGTGCTGTTATCTGGCAGGTATGGCATCAGCATCCCCCCCCCCACACACACACACACTCACACACCGCCACCTGTCAGGTAATTAACCTACCTGACACCACCAAAACCATCACACAGTGCATGCACCTCCATGACATGTGTGTGCGTGCGTTGACAACGCCGCGGTTGCGCTCTTTCAACGGCTGTATAGAAAACTGAGCTTTTATTTCGGTACAGTAACCACTTCAGCCCTATATATATATACAGTTCGGCCATTTGAAAATAATACGTAAATAATACTCACAATACGTCGCACACTCAAAGCTGGCCATTCATTGTCAATGGCATTCAATATTTGTGTTAACACAATGTTTGTGTGTGCACAAACCCTCAAAGCTGGACAAAAACTTTTAATATTAAATCCACGGATGTTCGTCTCCGTCATTTTGGACCCGTGAGGATCCTATTCTGTACAGTTGGTGATGGCCTATATTCTCATCTCACAATGTGTGACACCAGGTATTACACACGGCTATTTAAACTCTTCCCGTTCTGACGGGGAGGATCATCTGCTGTGTGTTTGTGTACAACGACGGACACACGTCTCTGCAGTCCGTCATGTTGATGCGTTGCTGCCTCGCACAGACCATTGTCAAGGTTGTCACCAGAGAGAGAGAGAGAGAGAGAGAGAGAGGCAGTGACAATCTGTCGAGATAGAGAGTCTGATGGAGGGGCTGTCCGACAGGCTGAGAGAGAGAGAGATACGTCACACCGGATATTTTATACTTTCTGCTGAGATACTATTTCATACTTTCTGTTCGGAAAAGCAGACTCACGCTGTATATTATGATCTCTTGGGAGGCGTGTGTGTGTGTGTGTGTGTGTGTGTGTGTGTGTGTGTGTGTGTGTGTGTGTGTGTGTGTGTGTGTGTGTGTGTGTGTGTGTGTGTGCGCGCGTGCCTGTGTGTGTGTGCGTGCGCCTGTGTGTGTGTGTGTGTGTGTGTGTGTGTGTGTGTGTGTGTGTGTGTGTGTGTGTGTGTGTGTGTGTGTGTGTGTGTGTGTGTGTGTGTGTGTGTGTGTGTGTGTGTGTAGTTGTGTTCCAGGACAGGGTTAAGTGCTGTCATTCCAGCAGAATGCTACAGTATCATATCTGCAGTGTGGTGTCTGGTTACAGTTACAAGAAGCACCCCATATAGAGAAGCTGCGTTTCCTGTATCCATTACTGTCTTTTTTAATCTATAAATCTCCATATCGTCCATTGCACCACGCTTATAGATAGCAGTGGTCAGGGTCCCCTCCAAGTTAATAGTTAACCCTCCCCCCCCCCCCTCTGAAGAATCTGATCTACAAGCATGACGTGTTGTGTGAGCTTGCGGATCAGCTATTTTCCCATTTTGAGAACCACCGTCAAAGAAAAGCATCGTCTTTATAATATTGCCCACACTTTTCTTTCTTACTCGAGGGCTACTTTAAAAATGACCAGCTCAACAATATATCCACCAACCACAAATGTTACCTGAGGGCTGAGGGGGCTTTGGAAGTATTAGAAGGATAGATACTGAACCGGAGCATTTGGCATTTGGTCTCCAAAATGCTCAATGCTAAAGCCCAGCTGCATGCACGGGGTTTCCTAGTCATAACTCCACGGGTCCGCCTGCAGTCCCACCTCTTACCACTAGGGCCCAGTGCTTCAACGTTAGAGAGCTGCACTGGGGGCTTGTTTGGAGTGTGTGTGTGTGTGTGTGTGTGTGTGTGTGTCCAATCCAATCCGTGAGTTGGATCTAGAGCACGACATGGTGCTTGGGGCCCCCGATAGCCTGTCATGGCCTCCCTTCATGCATCACATCTGATACAGGCTTCACTTTGTGTTCTGTGTGGTTATAAACCCCGCTGTGCTGCGGGTGGTGCATGGTGTGCTGCATCAGAATGCATCAGGCAGTGCCTCTAGGATTTTGCGATCGCAACGCTTGATACGAGTTACGAGCTGCTGCAATATTCTCCCATAAAAAGAGTCGGATCGGAAGAATGCTGTCGCAAGCATTCCTCTCTCTCTCTCTCTCTCTCTCTCTCTCTCTCTCTCTCTCTGCTACCTAGACAGAAAGAGGGGAAAGGGGAGAGAGCTGTGTTAATTTTGACGACTGTGACAGAAAAAAATATCCAATCTTGTAGCTGCAGTTCGGAGATCATTCCTATGCTGCGCTATTTTTGACACACACAGCTAAGTATAAGTCACACTTTACGACGGCATCACAGCCCACCAAAATTACTTTTTTGACGACTAAATCAAACTTTTGATTTAGTCACATGACATGTAGGTATCTAACCAAAACATTTCAAATGACTAAAAGTATGACAAAAACGAAATGGATTTTTTTAAAGACTATGACTAAAACTAAATATCTGAGACAGGCAGCCATACATTTTTGTTATTATAGTCTATTTTTATGTTATCGTTTCACAACACGAAGCACCAAATCTGTGCTGGTGTGTATTCATATAATCTTGTTCCGCACCGCTCCAGTCTCTCTGATATCAAAGCCGCTTTGGCCTGTTGCCAACAAATCCTGTAAATCCAGTGGCTTTTCATGGAACAGTAATTTTTGTTTGAAATCAATACATGTTAAGGTTGGGTTGCAGCAGGGCTACGTTCTGGTCAAACCTTCTAAGTAAAAGTGAGAAATAGTTTTGGTTTTAATGTCCCCACAAAGATAGTAAGTTTTGTGTGTGTGTGTGTGTGTGTGTGTGTGTGTGTGTGTGTGTGTGTGTGTGTGTGTGTGTGTGTGTGTGTGTGTGTGTGTGTGTGTGTGTGTGTGTGTGTGTGTGTGTGTGTGTGTGTGTGTGTGTGTGTGTGTGTGTGTGTGTGTGTGTGTGTGCGTGCGTGCGTGCGTGCGTGCGTGCGTGCGTGCGTGCGTGCGTGCGTGCGTGCGTGCGTGCGTGCGTGCGTGCGTGCGTGCGTGCGTGCGTGCGTGTGTGCGTGTGGGCGCGTGCGTGCGTGCGTGCGTGTGTGGAGAGAGAGAGAGACTGTACAGATTGTACCTTTCTGTCCCAATTAATATTCAATCATTTGTCATTCGCCATAGAGAGCACGTGCAGTACTTTATTCCAGGGGTTCTCAGACTCTGTTGGTCAACGACCATCAGCTGGTCACATGACACACACCTGCCCTCTGCAGTGCCCTAACTGACAGTGACCGTATAGTCTGTCTCGTTTCTATGCAAAAGCCCTTGAATATGACGGAATATCGGGGCGGCAGTGGCTCAGGGGCAGAGTGTGGCCGGTAGAGCGACCGTATGAGAACTGCGAGATTCCCATATAGTGCAATCCCGGGCTCGCCAGAGTTAGTGTCGAAGTGTCAATAGTGTGGGTTGGTGCCTTGCATGGTTTCCTCCGGCATCAGTGTGTGAATGGGTGAATGTAACACACAATCTATGTAAAGCGCCTTGGATAAAGGCGTTATATAGAAATGCACCATTTACCAGTATGAGTGGCTATGGGTCACGGACCCCCAGTTGGTCCGTGGGCCCCAGTTTGAGAACCGTGGCTTTACACGTATATACACTATGTGTATAAAGTACTGTGCATTGCACGCACACACACACACAGTACTGATTGATTGATTGATTGATAAATGTATTAACAGTTTGTAGAATTACAGTACATTTCAAGCACAAACTCAAATACAAAGACTGTTAACTGTGAGTGGACGACCCAATTAAGCATTACACTTGTTTACAACAGGGTCCACATTGTTCAATTCATCAAAACATTTAGAGACATACAAATAGACACTTCCATGCAGTTAAAGAACAGAACAGGAATTCATAATATAGGAAGCAAAAAGGGAAAAGATACATATACAGTGAGGGGAAAAGGGGGGGGGGGGGGCGGTGGGGGGTTTCAGATTTTACAGAGGCCAGTTTTGAATTGCAGCCATCCGTAGGTGCCCTTTGAGAGCGGTTTTGAAGGAGTCAAGGGATTCACATGTCTTAATGACTGTTGGTAGGGCGTTCCACATTTTGGTGGCATAGGAGCGAAAATAATTTAGTCCCTTGTTTGTGCCGAATCTGGGTTGCACATGGTTTGTTGCACTCCCTCTGGTGTTGTGGGTGTGGACTTCGTTAACATTAAGGAAGTATTTAGACAGGTGCATGGGTATCTTGGTGGTGTATCGAATCTTGTGAACCAGACCCATTGCACTGCATATACAGTAGGTAGGTACAGTACAATGCATGTACATCCAGTACAGTATAGGCTATAGGCTATACTGTATAGGTACATGCAGAGCCATACATCATGTGCCGTCACCAACGCATACGGCTATTGATCGGCGCGCTGATGAAATGCAGCGACGCCGACTCCTCCGAATTAGATCGGACGCAGACAGCCCGCGAGGAGATGCTGATTGGACTGAGGGACGGATCGATAAGATGGACAGAGAGAGAGAGAGAGAGAAGCCTGATTAATATACTTCATCGTACGCGATGGACGGAAGGTGTCGCACCGGGAATGGCCGACTTACAAGTTCACCGAGCGTAGCGGGCGCGACACGCTGTGAGCTTGTACGTCGTCCATTTCCGGGCATGTGTCACACACACACAGTCACACAACAACGTACAGACTAATAAATTGGCCGAGAGGGAAAGACAGAGAGATGTGTGTGTGTGTGTGTGTGTGTGTGTGTGTGTGTGTGTGTGTGTGTGTGTGTGTCTCTGCACTGCATGCTCTTCATTATGTCTATAAATGGGCAGTCAGGGAAGTGAAGTGCTTTCTCTCTCTCTCGCTGTCTCGTCTCTCAGCCCTGGAGTAGCGTGTTGTGCTCTCTCTCTCTCTCTCTCTCTCTCTCTCTATCTCTCTCTCTCTCTCTCTCTCGCCTGGCTTAGTGTTTACACATCCTCGTCCACTAGACTTTTTTCATTAGACTTTTTCCTCTTCCTCCACACGGTCACTTGTGGCTTTATGGACACAGCTCTGTGTGAGGAGGATACCCCTGTGTCTGGTATATCCTCTCACAGTACGTCGTCCAATACATAAATGTCACAATAGTACATTGACTATAAATGTCAGCACGTCGAGTATAAATGTCACAGCCATTTGTGCAATCAACTAGAGAGTAGACCTGCTGCTTGGAGTCCCCCCCCCCTGTTCTGTGTTTATTGAGTGTACACTTATAATGCTTATCTTTTAGTTTTTAACCCATTCTGAACGGGAACCCATTTTGGTGTCAGCATCATGTCGTGCTTTAGCTATTGAAAAATAGCAGATCTACAAGCTCATAGCGGGCCACCGAGTGGCGCGCTACGAGCTTGTAGGTCTGCTATTTTTGAAAAAATCGAAGAACGACTGACATTTTTTTAATCTGATCTCAGGTCAGAATGGGTTAATCAGACCAGTGTGTGTCCAGTGGAAACCTCGTATGAATCTGATCTCAGGACAGAATGGGTTAAAACTCACAGCTCACCTACAGTATAGATCTGTTTGTTTGTTTTTAACACCGAGGAATCATTCCCGGATCTCCCACGTGGAAAGCCAACATCTTTTTTGTCAGTTAAAAAAAGGTATTCGACGAACATTTTAGTCGATGAAATCAACACGGTTCAGCTCTATACATGATGGGGAGGATACAGCGTCACAGTCCCGCCCCCTACCAGGGCCCAGGAAATGATTCCCCGTTCATTTTCCTCATAGACATTTCAAAAAGTATTTATTTAAAGACCTTTTAAAGCCTCGTACAAAAGCCAACTCGAGTTGTGGAGAAATCATGACAACAAACTTTTTTATCCCGGGCCGAACAAATAATTAGAAAGAAGAAGAAAACGGCAGGTTACAACACTTTTTGTTGTTGTTTTTCTTCTTTGTAATTATTTGTTTGGTCCAAAATAATATAGTGTTAATTGTTGTCATGATTTGTCACAACTCAAGTCGTACGACGCTTAAAAGGTCTTTAAATAAATACGTTTTGAAATGTCTGAGGGAAAATGCATTGGGAATTATTTCCTGGGCCCTGGCGTGGTCATGGAAGGGGGCGGGACTGCGACGCTGAGGCTGGAGGCGCCGAGGGACACGTACGCGCTGAAGAAAGAGCAGATTCTCATCACAGGTCTCTAATGGGCTGTAAATTAATTACCGCGGCTTTGGTCTTCATTAAGGCTCACCTTTTTTTGTCTAAATGTATTCGAGGACACGCGCTGGCAAAGTTCACATGATTCATTGTGACTTTTACTCCACTACAAATATTGGTAACACTTGCTATGCGTCCCACGCATTATAACGCATTATGAACACACTTATAAGATAATTAATATTTATAAGCACTGATAAATAATCATTATACTTTATGGAGGGGGGGTGAACTTATGAGTCCAGTCAAAAAACAATATAACAATATGACAATATGAAACATGACAATATGACAATATGAAACATGACAACATGGTATTTTAAGTACATTTTGAAGCCAATACTTTTGTACTTTGACTCAAGTACATTTGGAATTCCGGACCTTTTAGTTCTATATTACAGTAATTGATACTTTTACTTTCGTGAAATGTTTGAGTACTTTTTTTCCCCGCCATGCATGCACTGCATTTCAGAACTCTGAAAGGTGGAGTTCTGTGATTCTGGCCGCGTTCGTCCCGTCCGACCTGCATTACTGGCCGTGACCTGCCCGTCGCTTCTGAGAGGGACGTGGAATGGGACACTCTTTATCCTAAATCGTTTTGGCTGGCTCTAGTGCTCTGATCCCCTTTTGCTAAAGAGACATTTTCTTGGCACCATTGTAGCCGCTTAAAGTGGACCGTAGGGAGGGAGGGAGGGAGGGAGGCCCGTCACATATTAAACGGAGAACTCTAATGGACCGGTTTGCCCTCGCAAAGGTACATATTGGATTGGCATGAAGAAAGTATAATAGAGACTAAAAGTGGATTGGAGACCTGTGCGTGCGTGCGTGCGTGCGTGTGTGTGTGCGTGCGTGCGTTAGGGCTGACCTTCGATTACGTTTTTGATGATCGACGCTTCGATAAAAATTTGTTTCGATCTTCGACGCTTCGAAACCCAACGGGGGGGGGGGGTGCGATGCGAGGTGCGCGATGCGAGGTGCGCGATGCGAGGCGCGCACCTTAAACAATAGCGGAGAGAAAGGCTTGGATTGGTCTCATTTATTTAAAACGATTAGCATTGAAGCAACAACTGTTGCAGCCTTCATGAAAGCAGTGACGCACAAATAATTAGGCTTAATAAAACAGCCGACCGTAACAAGTCAACTGCCTGACGCAGGCATTACCTCTCAAAAAAAAATATATATATCCAGAAAATGTAGGGATTTAGCTTCTCTTCCGATTGAAACAAAGATGTGAAAACACCAAAAAAAGCACCAGTCCTGGAGCTCCAGGCGTGCTAATTTGCGCCGCGGTCTACGCCGCTCTCAGACCCTTCCGACGAGGCTCTTTCTTGGTGTAGAAAAGTGTGGATGACCGCGGCTCAAATTAGCGCGCCTGGAGCCCAGGAGGTCAGGGCTTTTCCCCCTGTCCCATGCGTGAAATTCCGACGCGGATTTTTCGCCCGGCCATCCCGTATGTGATACGCCAATTTCTTGTCACATAGTTGACACTGTACACCACTTGTTCTTTGTTCTCCTTGCATATTCTAAAATGCAACCACACTTTAGATTTCTTTTGTGGCGGCATGACTGCAGGCTGCTGTGTGACTGTGTTGACTTCCTTGTTGTTCGGGGAGAGGGGAGGAGGCGTTGCGGTGCTGCGAGGCGCGAGCATGGCTCGCGGACCAAATGGGGCCGTCTCGCGGACCAAAAGCGGCCGCTTTTTTTTTAATGACTATTCGATTCAAAATTTAAAAATCGATTCCTGTGCGTATCGATTGAACATCGATTAATCGATTTTTTTGGGTCAGCCCTAGCGTGCGTGCGTGCGTGTGTGTGTGCACGTGTGCGCAAATGTAAACAGCTTGTGTTCCCATTTTCGAAGCCTCGGTAATGTCCATAAATTAGTTGAAGCCAAGAGCTAATAATTAAGGCATTGTTTAAATTCTGTTCAGTGTCTGTGATAATCAGCAGTGGAGGAGACGATGCCTCCCCTTTTCCGTGATCTGGTTCCTGAAACACATCAGGTCCCTTTTGGGTTTTTAGCAGCATTTTTCTTTTCTTTTTTCGTCGGTTTTCCAAAAAACGGGTCCAGTGTGCAACCACCTTTATTAACTAAATTAAGATGAAGATTAAATGTGTGCGTGTGTGAGAGAGAAAAGAACCCACATGCATCAGAGAGAGAGAGAGAGAGAGAGAGAGAGAGAGAGAGAGAGAGAGAGAGAGAGAGAGAGAGAGAGAGAGAGAGAGAGAGAGAGAGAGAGAGAGAGAGAGAGAGAGAGAGAGAGAGAGAGAGAGAGAGACTCAGTCACAGTCACTCAGGGATAGCACCAAAGAAGTTCTTGTTTACATTTAGGCCCTATGCGATCAATTCATAGACATGACATGAACATTGACAACAAAATTCAGTATCATCACAGGTAGTAAAAAAGAAAGAAAAAAGAACAACAATAATATCTATAAAACACTGTAAATGCAAGGAGGGGTGGATTTCCTCTCCCTTGGACCTGCTGAAAGGTCTGTTTTATCTTGTACCTCACATCCTCTCATATCGTATCATGTTCACTATATGAATATTTATTTATGTATTCCCTGCCTGTGTCCAACTGATATCTGCGAGCCGCTTGTTTTTGGTCGTATAGAGACAGTAAGCAGACCTTTCCCATGCGGTGACCTGAGAGATCCCGATGGTTCTTGATGATATCGTATACAGGATCAGAAATGTATAGATTAGACCAACAGTGCTATTTTGAAATCAATTATTACTGTAAGATTTAAGAACTGGAGTGAAATTCCCACTTTCTTGGTATTATTAGAACTTGCGCAGCAGCGTTCTGAATCAACTGCAGTCGTCTGATTGATCTACGACATTGATCTATATTTGAATTGACCTCAGAGATGTTGTGTAGAACTAAGTAATACAAACTATATCCCCCTTCTGTTTAGCCTAGAACTGGAGGTCTAGAACTTGGTGTCATGTGATCAGTGACATCACAAAGATGTACTCTGCAGGCCAAATATTATTATTATTTCCACACAACAACTTTAACCCATTCTGACCTGAGATCAGATTCATACGAGGTTTCCACTGGACACACACTGGTCTGATCAACCCATTCTGACCTGAGATCAGATTAAAAAAAATGTCAGTCGTTCTTCGATTTTTCAATAGCTAAAGCATAACATGATGCTAACACCAAAATGCGGTTCCCGTTCAGAATGGGTTAAGGTAAATGAATGACACCGTTCAGTGTTGAAAATGAGTGGTATTCCCTTTGAAGTATACGGTACTTGAGAAAATGTACTTTCTCAAGTACTCTTTCCTCCACTGGACCTAAGGAGTCCTCATTAAACATTTCTACGCTTTCTACGCCAAGGGTTTGAGTCGGACATCTGGCTCCACTGGCCTCTCTGAGACCGTCCATATACAGTAACTGACTGACTGACTGACTGACTGCTTTAGGACTACAGTGGCCTCTCTGAGACCGTCCATATACAGTAGCTCACCTCCTGACTGACTGACTGACTGACTGCTTTATAGCCAGGACTACAGTGGCCTCTCTGAGACAATTCAATTCAATTCAATTCAGAAGTACGGAATTCAAAATATACAGTACAAAGTATTGGCTTCAAAACGTACTTAAAGTACCAAAAGTAGAAAGTATTCGTTATGCAGAATGTCGTTTCAAGTTCATCTCTTTGAAAATAGCCGATCTACAATGATCACAATGTGTCGCATCGCTACACATTGTGAGCTTGTAGATCAGCTATTTTCAAATATATGTGTATATATATATATATATATATATATATATATATATGTATATAGGGCTGTTTAATTTATGTTTTGTAATAATAATCATAGTAACTATAGTAACTAAAGTTTTCAAATAAATGTAGCTGAGTAAAAGTACAATATTTGCCTCTGAGATAGTAGTGGAGTAGAAGTAAAAGTACTGGAAATTGGAAATACTCCAGTAAAGTACAAATACCTCATAACTGTACTTAAGTACAGTAGTTAATGTACTTAGTTACTTTCCACCACAGCTCCTGTCTGGCTGGCTGCTTCTATATAGCATGACTCCAATATAGCGTTCCTCCGCCGCCATTGGTTGGCACTCTATACGTCATGCCAAGCGGGGAGTGTGATTGGTCGGGGACACGCGCATGCAGGTTGATTGCAGGCCCAATGACAGCTGAGGTAATTGTGCTATGCGGGTATATGTACTTATGTGTGTATACGGTGTGTGGTTGTGTGTGTGTGTGTGTGTGTGTGTGTGTGTGTGTGTGTGTGTGTGTGTGTGTGTGTGTGTGTGTGTGTGTGTGTGTGTGTGTGTGTGTGTGTGTGTGTGTGTGTGTGTGTGTGTGTGTGCGCGTGTGTGTGTGGGGGGGTATGGATTTCCTGCCCCGCTACAGATGTTGCAGAGGACTGACCAAGACTCTACTGTTCTATTACACACGCACACACACACAGACACTAACCTTGTGATAAAGAGGAAAGGAAAAAAGCAAGATATGGACCGTTTCTCAGCGCGTTTTATCAAACTTAATATTACATACGTACAGTATACCGTTGCTGTCGAGGAGAGGAAACCTTGTATGTTATGATTCTTAGTTTTTTTATTTTATTTAACATACTACTACTACATGACAGCCAACTCCAATTTGAACGGGCGGGAACCCCTTTTGGTGGTTTAAGCATTGTTATGCTTTAGCTGTTGAAAAATAGCAGATCTACAAGCTCATAGCGCGGCACCGAGTGCCACGCTATGAGCTTGTAGGTCTGCTATTTTTTAAAATTTGTGAAAATGTGTCGCAAATCTTTGAATATATATTATTTCATAGTGAACGTTTTTTAACTAAAATCTTTGCTTCTGCGGGGGTCCCTGGAACTACATATTTTCAGATCGGGGTCGGCAAATACATAATTCTAGGGGTCCTTGAAATAGTTTGAGAACCACTGACATATAGAAACATGTGTTTTTCTGAAAACTGTCAGGATTTAGAAGGCCTTTGTAGAATCGTCCTCAGGTCAAAATGGGTTAAGTTGTGTCTCCGGGGTTTACTACATAACGTTGCTGTAGGCCAGAAACCGCTCATCGCAATATTCTAACTTCCTTCCTTTCCCGTAAATGAACGCCCTACATACAACACAGCGTCACACGTAAGCATCGAAAGTAGCACACCCCCGAGCTCTAAATGTGACGCGAATCGACACGCTTCGACGAGGTGGCAGAGCTGCAGCTTTTGATTCTGTTCAATTTGAATCCTGAAAAGTAACAGTTTTAGGACATAATGAGGGCTCTGCCTGACAGTGACGACATGTAATATTAAACACCTCCTAAATGCCAAGAGTTTGCACTCTACGCACTACGCTAGGGAGCTGTACAGTATGTATATACTGTATGCATGCAGTATGTATATATGGCCTGCAGCCTATATGGAGCCAGTCTGTCACACTGCGTACAGTCATAAATGACAGGGGGGCCCGTGCATGCGTGTGTGCATGCGTGTGTGCATGCGTGCGTGCATGCGTGCGGGCATCGGTAGCCAACAAGCATAAGGTGTTGTGTTTGTCAAAGCCAAGCTTCTCGCTAGGCGCAGAGATGCCCTCTGGGAAAGTCTGACTCATGCACCCTCGCTATGTGACTCGTGTGTGTGTGTCTGGGTGTGTGTGTGTGTGTGTGTGTGTGTGTGTGTGTGCGCGGTGCGCGCAAGAGGTGTGTGTGAGGTGTTGTCATGTTTGTGATGCCCACAGCGCTGTTCTCATTGTGTCAACTCCCAGCGGGCTGCAACCGATGCCCCCGATCCTCTTCTCCTCTCTGGGCTGGGTGTGACACAGCGGCCCTGTTGCTGTCACTGTACCATTCCTGTGTGACCCTGGACTGTGCGTGAGCATATACTGTATATACAGTATGTCTGTGTATATACATATCTGTAAGCTCACACGATGTGTCGCTGCACGCCTGTGTAGATCTGCCGTTGTCCGGGTTAGGGTTACGGTATCGATACCTTTTACTTAAGTAAAACAATGAGTAAGTTTTCCCCACCACTGCCTCTACTACACCGCAGGTTTTTGCTGCATGTGTGCATTGCTCACCTTGCAGCAGCCTCGCCTCGCAAACTTGCATGAGCACTAATTAATGCGGTGGCATCTACAGCACTGTATATACAGTATGCCTCCACCCTGCATTAATGTGCAGTTCAGTTGGCCACTGTCGGCGCAGAAACCCTGTATCTCCATAGTGCAACGTTTTGTGTTTTTTAAGATTACTTTGTCCATGCTAGCACTAGCATGTCTGAGAGGTCATTTTGACCGTTTATTTTTTATTTTTAAGTTGATTATCTTTGTCCCATGAAGCTTTCAGAAGGTTCCCCTTCCATGACCATCATCATCATTCCATCATCTCAGACATTTTTGACATCTGAAACATTTTCTAAATATGAATTTAAGCACATGCTACTTCTGTCTGATTTGACTTCAGACAGGCTAGTGTCAGAGTATCACACAAAACTGGAAAATAATAATATGTGGATCAGCTATTTTTGTATTGTAATTCAGAACACATGCAGCAGTTATCAGTGTTGTAAGCACAAGGATTCAGAACACATGCATTCAGAACACATGCAGCAGTTATCAGTGTTGTAAGCACAAGGATTCAGAACACATGAATTCAGAACACATGCAGCAGTTATCAGTGTTGTAAGCACAAGGATTCAGAACACATGAATTCAGAACACATGCAGCAGTTATCAGTGTTGTAAGCACAAGGATTCAGAACACATGAATTCAGAACACATGCAGCAGTTATCAGTGTTGTAAGCACAAGGATTCAGAACACATGCATTCAGAACACATGCAGCAGTTATCAGTGTTGTAAGCACAAGGATTCAGAACACATTAATTCAGAACACATGCAGCAGTTATCAGTGTTGTAAGCACATGAAGGATTCCATCTGTGATATGCATGTCGTCTCTGTCGGGTGGAAACCACATTATGTCCAAAACCTTTTTACCTTTTCAAGGTTTCAAGTTCAAAATCATCCAAAGCAGCAGCTCTACTGTTGGTGCATCTGTAGTGGGATCCAGAGTGTAGAGTAGGAGAGTATAGGCACGCCGCAAAGCGGGTGCCTATGGGCTATAGTTCCAAACATTGCTCCTATGGCTGGAACTATCCCATTGAGATAGAATGAGCACTTCCGCATTCCATTGTAACAATGGGAGGCAACGCTAGTGTCGCCACTCTCTTACTAAAATACTCTGGTGGGATCACCGCCGTAGCCTGAAAACCCACCTTTTCAGACTCCATCATGGCCCTTAGCACTTACCCTAAACCCTTAGATAGCATTTCTGTTGGATTATATAGCATTTGATACAGACTTATAGCATGTTATGTAGACAGCACTGTAATTGTATTGTATGTAGTCATAGCACGCCATAGTACACATATATAGCATAGTAGTAAAGATGTATAGTTTATATGTATAGTGTATGTATAGTTTCACTATATAAATATTCCACTGTTACTTTCTTAGCTTACGCATGTTTCATGATAAATGCTTTTTATGTGATGTATTCCCATGCTTTGTTCTTGCTTAAATGTAAGTCGCTCTGGATTAAGAGCGTCTGCTAAATGCCTAAATTGTAAATTGTAAATTGTATCAAGTCGGGTGTCATTTTACAAGCAAAAACACTTTAGAATGTGGAGATAAGAGGTTTCTTGCCCACAGCAGTGACATTATAGAAGAAGCAGAGAGAGAGAGAGGGCGAGAGAGAAAGAGAGAGAGGGCGAGAGGTGCACTTGGAGATGACACAGCGTTCCCACCAAGGCCGTGTGACAAATGACTACAGTATCGGTGCGCAGAACGCATCCCAAATGAGGCTGAGGCAATCTGCTGCTGCTGCTGCTGTGTGTGTGTGTGTGTGTGTGTGTGTGTGTGTGTGTGTGTGTGTGTGTGTGTGTGTGTGTGTGTGTGTGTGTGTGTGTGTGTGTGTGTGTGTGTGTGTGTGTGTGTGTGTGTGTGTGTGTGTGTGTGTGTGTGTGTGTGAATAGCCGATCTACAAGCGCCCTCTCTACACTCGTCACTGATAATAGGTCCCAAGCGAGTGCGTATAGCTTGTAGATCAGCCATAGAGATGCTGTGCTGCAGCAAGTACTGTATATAGGGCTCAAGTGGTTGAGCGAGAAACTGAGAGAGAGAGAGAGAGCCTGCAGTATTAGGCATGCATGGAGCGTTCCATAGGGTTTATAGCAGCTAGGCGCCATGTTTGAGCCTCTGACGAACACCTGCGGCACGCACATGCACACGCACACGCACACAAACACGCACACGCACGTAATGACGACAACCTCAATGGAGAGCACTAGAACCGGCCCTGATAAAAGGAAGAACACAACACAGGAACAAACAGCATATTGTGACTTTTTTTGCGACAATTGTGACCCAATAGTCAAACATCCCGTCCCACTCTTGGTAGAATGACTCCCGTCCCGTTGTTTATATTTTATTAGGAAAGGCAGTGGATTTCTTACTGTCTCCTGCAGTTTTAATCTGTGGTCAGTTGAATGAGGCTAATTGATCATCCTCGCTCCTGCCCGCTCCCGTTGCTTTACATTCCTGTCGCGTCCCGATCTCAGGATTAATGCGTTCTGTAATCCCGTCCCGCGGGAATCCTGTAAAAGTGTCACTGTCTGGTTTCCACCCCGACAGTGAGGATATATTTTCCCTTGCAGAAGGACAGACGCAGGTCAGTGTAATCTGTGCCCTTATCGTGCACGACTTGTTTGATGTTATCTACAGTCCCGGAAGGAAGGGAGGAAGGCTATACTGGAAATATCACAGAGTAAATTAATATCCCGTGCAAACACGAGGGCGCCCGGCCGGCCGAGAGGGACCAGGTGTTTGGGTCCGCCCCTGTTTCAAATAATGGTAACGTGGTGGTGGTGAGGAGGACTTGTGTTCAATATCCGGAGGATGGTGTGAATACGATGTGGTCTCAAGGCTGTGTAAACACACACCAGGAGTGATCGTTTCGCTATATCTGGAGAGACTTCTGATTGACAACGGATGTTGTAGTAGGAAATGGAGCATAGTGAGTGTGGCGAGGGGGCAAATGAATTCCCGGCCGTGTGTGCGTGCGTGTTTTTCATTGTGGTTTATTGTAGGTAGTAATTGCTAACCAGGAGTTCACAATATGTGTTTGTCATAAACAGTTTTTTTAATTAAAAAAATAAATGCTAAATAGCACATCACAATGTGTCTCGTTCTGAGCTTGTAGATCAGCTTTTTTTCTTTTTTCCCCTCGATTATTTTTCAACCACTCAAACATCCCCTCGGTGTGTTTCCACCCAGAATTGTATATAGTTGTCGGCTTCCTTCTGTCTCACGTCATGGCAATGGAGTATGTTCTGTCTGTTGTTGGGTTACAGTTACACGGTGCCTGCTGTGGCTCAACAATCCCATGTCCAAGTGGCAGTCCTCCGCTACAGTTTCTGCAGATACAGTATATACTACTGTGCATTGTATGCATGTATCGTCATTGTTATTCTGGCTATTTTCATCTTGGCTATGAAAGTGCAAATGTCAATGTTGAACACATCCAAGAGCAGAGCAGTGATTGCCTCGTCGTTGTCTGTTTTGTCCGAATAAATCAGCTCACTGCATGTAACACAAGACAACACAAGACAACGCAAAGATCCTAACATCTGTGATGCTGCGTTCACATGGGATCAGGCCAGCGGTAGAGACGGCAAACCGGAAGTGATTTTAGTGGACGGGAGCAGGACGGTAAACGGAACAGGACGGCTACGGCAGCCAGAACCGGCGACGGTAACGGCAGGCGGCATCAATGTTAAAGTGTGTAATCCTTTTACCGTTCCGTACCGCCCACCAGGTTTTGCCGTTTGCCGTCTACCTGCATTCACATGATTCCTTGTGAACGCAGCATTAGACTGACCTCTGTGGCTGACAATGCCGCCTTTCCCGATAATTTAATAAAGCTTGAAGGTGTGCACATGCACGCACACGCACACACACGCGCACACACACACCGAGCACGACATGTACAATCACAAACACATAAAACGCTGGCCACTACACCGATCAGAGACATGACATGCCATTCTGTTTCACACAATAACAATAACAACATGTTCCATGAAAACAAACAAAAAGCAATTTGAGCAGCAGCACACGGCGTCCACATCTCATCCTTCTGCCCGCTGCCCAACCGTCTCCTGATTGGACCAATCACGTGGGACGCTCACCTATGACTCCCCCCCCCCCCCCCCCCCTCTGAGCCTCTGTCCTCTGGCTCTGTGTGCTATAGGGGTGTCCCCTGGCTCTGTGTGCTGTAGTGTCCTCTGGCTCTGTGTCTCTGTGTGCTGTAGTGTCCTCTGGCTCTGTGTGCTATAGGGGTGTCCCCTGGCTCTGTGTGCTGTAGTGTCCTCTGGCTCTGTGTCTCTGTGTGCTGTAGTGTCCTCTGGCTCTGTGTGCTATAGGGGTGTCTCTGTGTGCTGTAGTGTCCTCTGGCTCTGTGTGCTATAGGGGTGTCTCTGTGTGCTGTAGTGTCCTCTGGCTCTGTGTGCTATAGGGGTGTCTCTGTGTGCTGTAGTGTCCTCTGGCTCTGTGTGCTATAGGGGTGTCTCTGTGTGCTGTAGTGTCCTCTGGCTCTGTGTGCTATAGGGGTGTCCCCTGGCTGTTTGTCCTTGAGTCTACATGAATGTATGAGTTTCCTCCTGGCCACAAATCTTGATTATGGCCCCGTCGGATGAAAAAAAAGAAAGAAAATAGAACACGTCATGCCGGTGTCATTTGGTGGGTGTGTGTGTGTGTGTGAGAGAGAGAGAGAGAGAGAGAGTTTGAGTGTGTGTGTGTGCGCGCGCCGGTGTGCATGCACGCAGAGATAACATAATTTATCTGGGTGGTTGATGGGAGGCGAGGGTGCGTGAAGATGATATTGCCTGGGAGTTTATACTGTTTCTGTGTGTGTGTCTGTGTGTGTGTGTGTGTGTGTGTGTGTGTGTGTGTGTGTGTGTGTGTGTGTGTGTGTGTGTGTGTGTGTGTGTGTGTGTGTGTGTGTGCGCACGCTGTACAGGATGTGTCTCTGTGAGTGTAGAAATCGGTATATAAAATGACAATATAGCCACACTGTAGGAAGTGAAGGGAAAACTCCCATCATATAAAATGACAATAGCCACACTGTAGGAAGTGAAGGGAAAACTCCCATCATATAAAATGACAATATAGCCACACTGTAGGAAGTGAAGGGAAAACTCCCATCATATAAAATGACAATAGCCACACTGTAGGAAGTGAAGGGAAAACTCCCATCATATAAAATGACAATAGCCACACTGTAGGAAGTGAAGGGAAAACTCCCATCATATAAAATGACAATAGCCACACTGTAGGAAGTGAAGGGAAAACTCCCATCATATATAATGACAATAGCCACACTGTAGGAAGTGAAGGGAAAACTCCCATCATATAAAATTACAATATAGCCACACTGTAGGAAGTGAAGGGAAAACTCCCATCATATAAAATGACAATAGCCACACTGTAGGAAGTGAAGGGAAAACTCCCATCATATAAAATTACAATATAGCCACACTGTAGGAAGTGAAGGGAAACCACCTGTTTTCATGTTTCAACCCGTTTGAGCCCTGAATGAATATACGCTTCACTGGAGTTCCTCAGGGCTCTGTGCAGACCTACAAGCTCATAGCGCGCCACTCGGTGGCGCGCTATGAGCTTGTAGATCTGCTATTTTTCAATAGCTAAAGCATAGCATAATGCTAACACCAAAATGGGTTCCCGTTCAGAATGGGTTACTCAGGGCTCTGTGCAATAGGAGGGTCTTCTTCACTGGAGTTCCTCAGGGCTCTGTGCTATAGGGTTTTCTCCGGTAGTGGAAAAGCACTGACATTACTCCAATAGAAAAGAGTACTCTGTTCGGAATTCTAAATTCACTTGAGTAAAAGTACCAAAGTGTTGCCATCAAAATGTACTTAAAGTATACCAAAAGTAAAAGTACTCATTAAATGCCCCATTTCAAGTTTACAAATCTTTTGAAAATTGCAGATAATACAAGCTTACGATGCGTTGCGTCGCGACGCATCGTGAGCTTGTAGATCGGATATTTTCAAATGGCCGAAATGTATATACGTAGGGCTGAAGTGGTTCATTTATGTTTTGTAATAATAATCAAAATCTACAAAGTAACTCATGTTTTCAAATACATTGAATTGTAAAGTGTACAATATTTGGATCCGAGATGTAGTGGAGTAGAAGTACTGGAAATAGTCAAGCAAAGTATTAATACCTCAACATTGTACTTCAGTACGGTAGTAAGTAAATGGACAAGCTTGTGGATCTTGAGGATTCAGCGAAACCAGGGTTGATTTTGACAGCACATTTGGATGTAGTTTTAGTCGTATAGTCTTTTGAACAACATTTAATTTCGTTTTAGTCATATGTTAGTCGTCGGTGGTGCCTTGATGGCGTCTTAATGCCTGATTTTACACATGTGTCCTGAAAATAGCCGGTCTACAAGCTCCCAACACGCTTGCAGCGCAATGCGTTGTGAGCTGTAGATCGGCGGCATATTCAGAGCGTGACCAAACATAAAATGACTTGTCTTGTAGTTCTACTAAAATATTCTCCACTAGTCCCTCTCTTACGTTTTCGTCTAGTTTTTGTTTGTTGACCAATTGTCAGTTTTCAGACTGATATCAAATCGATTTGAAGCTATTTGATAATAGCCGATACGAGCACAACATATTTTCAGACGGGGGCGTTGGTGGAACGTATTGGTATATTTTGAGAACTGCTGGTTTGAACAACACTAGGGAAGCAAGCCCAATTAAGAAAAGTTCTACACTTGTGTGAAACAAGCCTTCGGGGGAAGGCTTGTTTCACACAAGTGTAGAACCTTTCTTACCCCCCCCCCCCCCCCCCCAAAAAAAGAACAACTCCACACAACTCAGAACTATCAATATTTACAACCAAACTTTACAGAAAAACAAGCCCAAAGCCTCTTATAATTGGCAGACTTTGCAACACTTTTGAGTGCCATTAGGGCTGAGATCAACAACACAAGCAATAACATTAAGTATCAGTTCAAAACTAAAACTAGAATGGAAAACATCAACGGTGACATCGTAATAGCTGTAACATGCAATTATAATCTGTTTAATCACATTATTTATTTTTCTTCACAACGGATAATGATGAATAATCCTCCCCCGAGGGCTACTTTGGTCTCCTAAGCTTCCTTTCCCTTTCGCTAAATGATGAAGGGAGACAGTCTGGGAAGGCAGAGCAGAACATTGTTGTTTAACCCATTCTCGGGGCGGGAACCCCTTTTGGTGTTTTAAGCATTGTGTTTATACGTCAGCTATATTGATTGCAGATCTACAAGGTCATAGCGTGGCACCGAGTGCTGCGCCACGAGCTTGTAGGTCTGCTATTTTTTTTAATCGTGAAAATGTGGCGCAAATCTTTGAATATATTCTTTCAGAGCAAACGTTTTCTTTGCTTCTGTTGGAGCAACATATTTTCAGATGGGGGTCGGCGGCCAATTTCATATATACCCCCCCCCCCCCCCCCCTTTCTTCCCCTGTTCTTCTGTTGCCGTCACAGTCTTTTCAGTCTTAAGGCCAAAATTACCCCAGGATCGTGAACTGGAATTTAGCAAACAGATTGTTTCTTTTCATAATTCAACCGAAACGCTTTACTTCTGAGCCGTGAATAAAACCTGTTTGATCATAAACTCAATCTGGGACAAGCTAGGTGAGATAAATGGGTTCACTGTGACATGTAATCCAAACGTATCTTTTTTGACACTCTGTAACAGCTTCAGCACCATGGACAGTTCAGTATAAAGCATTATCAGCACCATGGACAGTTCAGTATAAAGCATTATCAGCACCATGGACAGTTCAGTATAAAGCATTATCAGTACCATGGACAGTTCAGTATAAAGCATTATCAGCACCATGGACAGTTCAGTATAAAGCATTATCAGCACCATGGACAGTTCAGTATAAAGCATTATCAGCACCATGGACAGTTCAGTATAAAGCATTATCAGCACCATGGACAGTTCAGTATAAAGCATTATCAGGACCATGGACAGTTCAGTATAAAGCATTATCAGCACCATGGACAGTTCAGTATAAAGCATTATCAGCACCATGGACAGTTCAGTATAAAGCATTATCAGCACCATGGACAGTTCAGTATAAAGCATTATCAGCACCATGGACAGTTCAGTATAAAGCATTATCAGCACCATGGACAGTTCAGTATAAAGCATTATCAGCACCATGGACAGTTCAGTATAAAGCATTATCAGCACCATGGACAGTTCAGTATAAAGCATTATCAGCACCATGGACAGTTCAGTATAACGCATTATCAGCACCATGGACAGTTCAGTATAAAGCATTATCAGCACCATGGACAGTTCAGTATAAAGCATTATCAGCACCATGGACAGTTCAGTATAAAGCATTATCAGCACCATGGACAGTTCAGTATAAAGCATTATCAGCACCATGGACAGTTCAGTATAAAGCATTATCAGCACCATGGACAGTTCAGTATAAAGCATTATCAGCACCATGGACAGTTCAGTATAAAGCATTATCAGCACCATGGACAGTTCAGTATAAAGCATTATCAGCACCATGGACAGTTCAGTATAAAGCATTATCAGCACCATGGACAGTTCAGTATAAAGCATTATCAGCACCATGGACAGTTCAGTACACTACCGGACCATGGACAGTTCACTACAGTACTCAAAAGTCCTTAAATGGTCACTTAACTCACTATCACCCCCCCCCCCCCTCCCGGACCACAGTTTGAGAACCACTCAACCCCGCCCCCTGTCCTGTCCCCCCCAGTGATCTGCATGGTGTGTGATGAAAGCCTGTCGTTTATGACGGTGCATGGCGTTTAGCGTAAAGAATGGAGACAATAAAAGCATTTGGAGGCAGCGATAACATGCAGGCCGTCCCGCCCGCGTGTTATCGCCACACACACACACACACACACACACATGCCACGGCCTGTATGTACTGCCGGCATTTGCATATTCTAATGGGCGCCGCGTTCAGGCTTAGCCGCTCGCGCTAATGGTGCGTTTTGCTCTCGATAAATCAGTTAAGGCAGCTCCCTGCTGGAGCCCCTGGGAGCTGTGTGTGTGTGTGTGTGTGTGTGTGTGTGTGTGTGTGTGTGTGTGTGTGTGTGTGTGTGTGTGTGTGTGTGTGTGTGTGTGTGTGTGTGTGTGTGTGTGTGTGTGTGTGTGTGATTATACTGTAATTGTGTGGATGTGTTTGTATGCATGTTTACGTCCGTGCCATAGTGTTCATGCGTGTGTGTCCTTGTGATGTGTACATATCATTATACTGTAGCTGTGTGTGCAGGCGCACAATGTCACTGCAATTGTGTGTATAGGAATGTTTATGTCACTGCAATTGTGTTTGTGCGTGCGTTGTGCACGCGTGCGTGCGCCAGTCACCTGAGTGCTTTGAAGTGTGTTTGTTTGAACTGGAGTTTCTAATAATCCAGCAGAACTGAAAAGTTAGTTTCTCATTGGTGCACCTGGGAGTCAACTAGGAGAAGAACTGATTGACCCTGTTTTCTTTTTGTTTGTTTTCTAAAGGGGCATTCCACTCATTTTCATATTTTTTACTATGTCATTAATTTACCCTAGAGCTGAAATAATAAAAAGTCCATGTTTGCAACATGACGACGTCATGTTGCCTCGATCCTCCACGTTGATCTACAGGGGCGGCAGCATGCAGTGATCTATAGGGGCGGCAGCATGCAGTGATCTATAGGGGCGGCAGCATGCAGTGATCTATAGGGGCGGCAGCATGCAGTGATCTATAGGGGCGGCAGCATGCAGTGATCTATAGGGGCGGCAGCATGCAGTAAGCATGCAGTGATCTATAGGGGCGGCAGCATGCAGTGATCTACAGGGGCGGCAGCATGCAGTGATCTACAGGGGCGGCAGCATGCAGTGATCTATAGGGGCGGCAGCATGCAGTGATCTACAGGGGCGGCAGCATGCAGTGATCTACAGGGGCGGCAGCATGCAGTGATCTATAGGGGCGGCAGCATGCAGTGATCTACAGGGGCGGCAGCATGCAGTGATCTACAGGGGCGGCAGCATGCAGTGATCTACACGGGCGGCAGCATGCAGTGATCTATAGGGGCGGCAGCATGCAGTGATCTATAGGGGCGGCAGCATGCAGTGATCTACAGGGGCGGCAGCATGCAGTGATCTATAGGGGCGGCAGCATGCAGTGATCTATAGGGGCGGCAGCATGCAGTGATCTATAGGGGCGGCAGCATGCAGTGATCTACAGGGGCGGCAGCATGCAGTGATCTACAGGGGCGGCAGCATGCAGTGATCTACAGGGGCGGCAGCATGCAGTGATCTACAGGGGCGGCAGCATGCAGTGATCTACAGGGGCGGCAGCATGCAGTGATCTACAGGGGCGGCAGCATGCAGTGATCTACAGGGGCGGCAGCATGCAGTGATCTACAGGGGCGGCAGCATGCAGTGATCTACAGGGGCGGCAGCATGCAGTGATCTATAGGGGCGGCAGCATGCAGTGATCTATAGGGGCGGCAGCATGCAGTGATCTATAGAGGCGGCAGCATGCAGTGATCTATAGGGGCGGCAGCATGCAGTGATCTATAGAGGCGGCAGCATGCAGTGATCTATAGAGGCGGCAGCATGCAGTGATCTATAGGGGCGGCAGCATGCAGTGATCTACAGGGGCGGCAGCATGCAGTGATCTACAGGGGCGGCAGCATGCAGTGATCTATAGGTCGTGTAACTTTCCTGACATTAAGCTGTGTATGTGTTTGACAACACAGCCATGCAAAATAACACTGGCAGCTAAGGTGGCAAAATCTTGTCCTGAATAGCAACAGTAGCTACGTAAACATTGATTGGACAATCACTTTTTGGGGGCGGGGTTTAGCGAATGCCTAATGGGGTGCATGCTTAGTTTAGACTAGTCATTGGTTAGACATGGGTTAAGGTTAGGTTTAGGTGTGCTGCCCCCGTGGGAGTTTAGGTTTAGGGTGAGGGTTTGAGATGGGTTGTAGTTGTAGGACTAATGCCTGGTCTAACCAATGTGTAAATCCCTGGAACATGTGACGCGTTTAAACCTAAACACCATGGGCCTGATTCTTCAACGTGTTTCCGCTGATATATTGCCGTGACGCTGGCGGAAAGGCATTTACGTGGATTTCCCACATTAATTTGGAATTCATGGAAATGGCCATGAACTTGACGCTTACTTTGGTTCGTCGGAAACTCCGCTAAATCCTCCGCCACCTCTTTAGGTGGCGGAGAAATTTGCGGAAGCATACACTTGCATATAGATTTATTCAGAAGGCTTTAGTCTTCATGCTGAATCAATAAATAGTCCCCAAATCTCAGATAAAATATGTAGGCATGTGCTCCCAACATATTGGTCGATCAGCACATAAAAAAACGATATATATATATATATATATATATATATATATATATATATATATAAAAGCCGAGTGCACTTGTATGCCTAATGCATGCATTCTAGAGGCAAGTTAGCCTATAGAGTCCCATAAGGAAACTGCCCCTGCAAGCCCCGAAACCTTTTTTATTTATTTATTAGGATATTTCTATAGCATGCCATGCGCGATTGCGCTGCTCACTGGACAGCCTTCTCTAGGCTACTCGCAGTGCAACGCGTTGTGAGCTTGTAGATCGGCTCTCGCGGACTGCATGTTAAAAAACAAACTCACAATTATAATAAGAACATAGGCCTACACTTATCAGCATTTTGCACTGTACGAATCTAACGTTGTTTCGGTGTGTGTGTGTGTGTGGGGGGGGGGGGGCAGACAGCAGCGTGCTGCCGATCCGATTCACATTGGAAAATGAATAGGGCTAATTAGCCCTATATAAAAAATAGAAGACCACATTTATAGCCTAATGAATGCAGCGTGTTTGAAAGTCGGCCAGTCATATCAGTTTTAAACCAGCTCACCTCCACTCGTGAACATGACGGACAGACAGACAGAATTTATAATAATGTATATTGATATTGATCACATGGATGCCACACACAGAATAGTTTAACTCACTGGATAAACTCACTGGATTATAATTTCTTCAGACAAGAGGATCCCAGGCCTACGAGGTAGGCCTATAATATATTTACTTATGAATGTATGGGGCTATGGGCTACTGTTCTTTATCGCGCAACAGTGTCGAGGGCCCATGCAGCCCCCCTCCCTCTCTCGTCTCTCTCGCTCTCTCTGAAAAGACGACTTTTGCATTGACATATCAGATATTTTAAATATCGGATATGTTTTACCTCTGCATAGAGAGCACCCGCCTTGGTCCCGAACTTAATTAAATAAATTATAATTATATTGCTTCAGCGGAGCACGCACCGTTGCAAGCTTCGATAGCAGTGACCGCGGCTGTGATCTCAGACAAACTGCTGTCTGCTGAGTCATGCTTGAAGCCTTTTATGGTATGAAATTGGGCGTGGATCAATGCAGATGAGGTTGTCGGGTGCTTTTCCGATCACTTTGCACCCGCTGCATTCAGTATGACATACACCTGCGATACACCTGCGCACCTGTGGTACACACCACTCTCTGAATAACACGTCATCTCAACGTAGCTTGATCGGACGGATAAATACGATATCTGTTTCCGCCACCGTTACACTCTGGCGCATTTCGTTTTTGAAGAATCAGGACCCATGTGTGTAATACTAAAATGCCTAATGTTTATTAATGGTCATACAATACAGTAGAACACGAGTTCACTCAACACCTCACGAGAACACCTAGTGTTCAAATTCTAAACACCTATATGACTGACTTTGATTGTAAAAACTAAACACGTTTATGTGTTTAAAAAGTGTTACAGGCGATTAAACATGTTCTTCTGTTTATAATCTAAACCATGTCACACGTTTAAAAAGTGTTACAAATATGTGTTTAAAACAGTTTATAACCTAAACGCTTGGGTTTAGTGTGTTATAGTCTAAACCAAAAACTGATGTGCAGGTTGGCCCTTGCATGGTTTGCCCCGCCATCGGTGTGTGAATGTGAGTGTAAAGCGCCTTGTATCTACAGGCACTATACCAGTAAGACACCTCAGGGTGAGAAGCGACCTCGCTTGCATGCGCATCCGCGTGGGTGACAGCAGACTGCTGGGCGAGCGCTGGCGCTTTGGCATATTTGGGGGTAAGATCTTAATTTTCGGGCCTGTTAAGAACTCCAGTTTTCGCCGGCTGCCGGGCGCAGTTGCACTGCTATCTTTGGGGCAGTCCCGCCCGTCTACATTTTATACAACGAACGCCATCCCCTGCGATGGTGTCACTGGTCGATAGAAGGAACACCATCCCCTGCGATGGTGTCACTGGTCGATAGAAGGAACACCACCCTCTGCGATGGTGTCACTGGTCGATAGAAGGAACACCATCCCCTGCGATGGTGTCACTGGTCGATAGAAGGAACACCATCCCCTGCGATGGTGTCACTGGTCGATAGAAGGAACACCATCCCCTGCGATGGTGTCACTGGTCGATAGAAGGAACGCTAACTCCCCTGCGATGGTGTCACTGGTCGAAAGAAGGAACGGCAACTCCCCTGCGATGGTGTCACTGGTCGATAGAAGGAACGCCAACTCCCCTGTGATGGTGTCACTGGTCGATAGAAGGAACGCCAACTCCCCTGTGATGGTGTCACTGGTCGATAGAAGGAACGCCATCCCCTGCGATGGTGTCACTGGTCGATAGAAGGAACGCCAACTCCCCTGTGATGGTGTCACTGGTCGATAGAAGGAACGCCATCCCCTGCGATGGTGTCACTGGTCGATAGAAGGAACACCATCCTCTGCGATGGTGTCACTGGTCGATAGAAGGAACGCCATCCCCTGCGATGGTGTCACTGGTCGATAGAAGGAACGCCATCCCCTGCGATGGTGTCACTGGTCGATAGAAGGAACGCCAACTCCCCTGTGATGGTGTCACTGGTCGATAGAAGGAACGCCATCCCCTGCGATGGTGTCACTGGTCGATAGAAGGAACACCATCCTCTGCGATGGTGTCACTGGTCGATAGAAGGAACGCCATCCCCTGCGATGGTGTCACTGGTCGATAGAAGGAACGCCATCCCCTGCGATGGTGTCACTGGTCGATAGAAGGAACACCATCCCCTGCGATGGTGTCACTGGTCGATAGAAGGAACGCCATCCCCTGCGATGGTGTCACTGGTCGATAGAAGGAACACCATCCCCTGCGATGGTGTCACTGGTCGATAGAAGGAACGCCATCCTCTGCGATGGTGTCACTGGTCGATAGAAGGAACGCCATCCCCTGCGATGGTGTCACTGGTCGATAGAAGGAACACCACCCTCTGCGATGGTGTCACTGGTCGATAGAAGGAACACCATCCCCTGCGATGGTGCCACTGGTCGATAGAAGGAACACCATCCCCTGCGATGGTGTCACTGGTCGATAGAAGGAACGCCAACCCCCCTGCGATGGTGTCACTGGTCGATAGAAGGAACACCATCCCCTGCGATGGTGTCACTGGTCGATAGAAGGAACGCCAACTCCCCTGCGATGGTGTCACTGTTCGATAGAAGGAACACCATCCCCTGTGATGGTGTCACTGGTCGATAGAAGGAACGCCGACTCCCCTGCGATGGTGTCACTGGTCGATAGAAGGAACGCCATCCCTTGTGATGGTGTCACTGGTCGTACGGGGCCGCCAGCTGGCTCGCCGACGGATTATAGCTCTCGAATGGGGATTACAACATGTATGTAGTGATTAGAAAACAGCTGTGTGTGTGTGTGTGTGTGTGTGTGTGTGTGTGTGTGTGTGTGTGTGTGTGTGTGTGTGTGTGTGTGTGTGTGTGTGCGCGTGCGTGCGTATGTGTGTGTAATTAGATGTTGAGCGGTCATCTGAGTTTTCATGACTGAATGAATTTGTGTGTCTGTGTGTGTGTGTGGGTGGGATCTCTGTCTCTCTCTCCCTCCCTCTCTCTGTCTCTCTCTCTGTCTGTCTGTCTGTCTGTCTCTCTCTCTGTCTGTCTGTCTGTCTGTCTGTGTTCCTCTTAAGTGAGCCAGAATAATATTTTGTGAGGATGAAGCCGAGCGGAAGATTCTAGACAGCCAGCCAGGCTGACTATAGAACTGTACACACACTGACCCACGCACGCACGCACACACGCACGCAAGCACGCACAAAGCTCCATGTAAGGCACACAGAGCGCTACGGGCCACTTCCTGCTGCCCTGCAACCCTGGCCTCCATGAGCCACTGCATGTAGGTCAGCCTTCCACCGGGGGCACCCTAACACACACACACACACACACACACACACACACACACACACACACACACACACACACACACACTCCCATTGTGGGTGAGCGTCTGCTACTTTACTCCCTCTCTCTCTCTCTCTCTCTCTCTCTCTCTCTCTCTCTCTCTCTCTCTCTCTCTCTCTCTCTCTCTGGCCACATCTCAACTTCATCTTGTTCTACTAAAAAGCTAAAATTGCCGTTCAGTCCCGCCCGTCTACATTTTATACAACGAACGCCATCCCCTGCGATGGTGTCACTGGTCGATAGAAGGAACACCATCCCCTGCGATGGTGTCACTGGTCGATAGAAGGAACACCACCCTCTGCGATGGTGTCACTGGTCGATAGAAGGAACACCATCCCCTGCGATGGTGTCACTGGTCGATAGAAGGAACACCATCCCCTGCGATGGTGTCACTGGTCGATAGAAGGAACACCATCCCCTGCGATGGTGTCACTGGTCGATAGAAGGAACGCTAACTCCCCTGCGATGGTGTCACTGGTCGAAAGAAGGAACGGCAACTCCCCTGCGATGGTGTCACTGGTCGATAGAAGGAACGCCAACTCCCCTGTGATGGTGTCACTGGTCGATAGAAGGAACGCCAACTCCCCTGTGATGGTGTCACTGGTCGATAGAAGGAACGCCATCCCCTGCGATGGTGTCACTGGTCGATAGAAGGAACGCCAACTCCCCTGTGATGGTGTCACTGGTCGATAGAAGGAACGCCATCCCCTGCGATGGTGTCACTGGTCGATAGAAGGAACACCATCCTCTGCGATGGTGTCACTGGTCGATAGAAGGAACGCCATCCCCTGCGATGGTGTCACTGGTCGATAGAAGGAACGCCATCCCCTGCGATGGTGTCACTGGTCGATAGAAGGAACGCCAACTCCCCTGTGATGGTGTCACTGGTCGATAGAAGGAACGCCATCCCCTGCGATGGTGTCACTGGTCGATAGAAGGAACACCATCCTCTGCGATGGTGTCACTGGTCGATAGAAGGAACGCCATCCCCTGCGATGGTGTCACTGGTCGATAGAAGGAACGCCATCCCCTGCGATGGTGTCACTGGTCGATAGAAGGAACACCATCCCCTGCGATGGTGTCACTGGTCGATAGAAGGAACGCCATCCCCTGCGATGGTGTCACTGGTCGATAGAAGGAACACCATCCCCTGCGATGGTGTCACTGGTCGATAGAAGGAACGCCATCCTCTGCGATGGTGTCACTGGTCGATAGAAGGAACGCCATCCCCTGCGATGGTGTCACTGGTCGATAGAAGGAACACCACCCTCTGCGATGGTGTCACTGGTCGATAGAAGGAACACCATCCCCTGCGATGGTGCCACTGGTCGATAGAAGGAACACCATCCCCTGCGATGGTGTCACTGGTCGATAGAAGGAACGCCAACCCCCCTGCGATGGTGTCACTGGTCGATAGAAGGAACACCATCCCCTGCGATGGTGTCACTGGTCGATAGAAGGAACGCCAACTCCCCTGCGATGGTGTCACTGTTCGATAGAAGGAACACCATCCCCTGTGATGGTGTCACTGGTCGATAGAAGGAACGCCGACTCCCCTGCGATGGTGTCACTGGTCGATAGAAGGAACGCCATCCCTTGTGATGGTGTCACTGGTCGTACGGGGCCGCCAGCTGGCTCGCCGACGGATTATAGCTCTCGAATGGGGATTACAACATGTATGTAGTGATTAGAAAACAGCTGTGTGTGTGTGTGTGTGTGTGTGTGTGTGTGTGTGTGTGTGTGTGTGTGTGTGTGTGTGTGTGTGTGTGTGTGTGTGTGCGCGTGCGTGCGTATGTGTGTGTAATTAGATGTTGAGCGGTCATCTGAGTTTTCATGACTGAATGAATTTGTGTGTCTGTGTGTGTGTGTGGGTGGGATCTCTGTCTCTCTCTCCCTCCCTCTCTCTGTCTCTCTCTCTGTCTGTCTGTCTGTCTGTCTCTCTCTCTGTCTGTCTGTCTGTCTGTCTGTGTTCCTCTTAAGTGAGCCAGAATAATATTTTGTGAGGATGAAGCCGAGCGGAAGATTCTAGACAGCCAGCCAGGCTGACTATAGAACTGTACACACACTGACCCACGCACGCACGCACACACGCACGCAAGCACGCACAAAGCTCCATGTAAGGCACACAGAGCGCTACGGGCCACTTCCTGCTGCCCTGCAACCCTGGCCTCCATGAGCCACTGCATGTAGGTCAGCCTTCCACCGGGGGCACCCTAACACACACACACACACACACACACACACACACACACACACACACACACACACACACACACACACTCCCATTGTGGGTGAGCGTCTGCTACTTTACTCCCTCTCTCTCTCTCTCTCTCTCTCTCTCTCTCTCTCTCTCTCTCTCTCTCTCTCTCTCTCTCTGGCCACATCTCAACTTCATCTTGTTCTACTAAAAAGCTAAAATTGCCGTTTTGGGGCCAAGAGTATCGCTTGAACAAACAAGCAGACTTTCATCACAGTCAGTCCCATGTACTCCCATGTTACTGGTGTGGCTGAGAATGGATTGGGGTGTGACTGTGTGCGTGCGCATGTGTGTGTGTGTGTGTGCGTGCGTGCGTGTGGTGTGTGCGTGCATATGTAGTATATTGTATATCCACGCATGGATCATTCTAGTGGATGTTAGTGTGTCATGTTAGTCACTCACACGTCACTCCACGGAACACCAGGCTGTAATTCTGAACATGGCAGCTGTCATCTCCCACCATGAGAACACAGCATCTCCTTCCCAACACGCTGCTTGTTGACGTCCACAGGCTGCATGTCCCACCAGAAAGGCAAATTATGAAGTATATATATATGAGTATATACCCATATATGTTATAAAGCCGTCGGTGAAAAATAACTATAGCTGGCTGATGGAAATAAAGCATTACAAGCATGAAACTGTGTGTTGAAGGGAGAAATTGGATGGAAAGATTTAAAACACTTTTTTTTTGGAGGCTTTGTTTTAGAATGGGAAAAATATATAATTGCAAGTTGAAGTGGTTAACGTGAGCTTGTATACTGAGCTTACTCAATAATACCATCGGATCCATCATGGGAAAACAACCTGTCCGAGTATAGGTAATCAAGTCGAACCACTAATTTACGGGAAGAAAACATTGTGTTTTTACGGGAAAAAACACAATAAATCAGTATATTACCGGAGATGATAGGAGGATTTGCTCATCTCTCTGACATGTTGTTCTCTCCCATCCGTTCTTATGGAAGCCTGTGGTCTTATTCATATTCTTATTCATGTCATATTCATTGTCGGAGCGCTGAATGCCGCTGTCACGCCGACGGCTCAGCCCTCTTTGTGTTTGAGCTTCACGTATATCTGGAACAACACATACATTCATACCGTCGTGCAAAATAACAACACATACATTCATACCGTCGTGCAAAATAACAACACATACATTCATACCGTCGTGCAAAATAACAACACATACATTCATACCGTCGTGCAAAATAACAACACATACATTCATACCGTCGTGCAAAATAACAACACATACATTCATACAGTCGTGCTTAATAACAACACACACATTCATACCGTCGTGCATAATTGACACACGGCAGACTGGCGGCAGTAGATTTGTCGTGGTTTTGTTTAATATTGTAAGTAACCTTTCGCTGCTGGGCTGAATAACAACAGCATGTGTTCTACTTTTAAGCAGTGGTGGGGAAAAAAGTACGTACTCCAATGTTTTACTTATATGTAAAAGTATCAATACTGCAATATAGAAATACTCTGAACTGACAAGTACACGTCTGGAATGCTAAACGTATACTTAAGGAAAAGTGCAACAGTATTGGCATAAAACTGTACTTGCAGTATCAAAAGTAAAAGTAGCAAAATGTCTAAAGAATAGCTGAGAATAGCTGAGCTTGTAGATCGGCTATTATATGTCTTGTAATAATAATAATCAAAATCTACAAAGTAACTAGTAACTAAAGGAGGCCTATTTAAATAATTGTAGTGGAGTAAAAGTACAATATTTGGAGTAGCCTAGAAGTAAAAGTACAGAACATGTGAAGTACCTTAAAGTTGTACTTAAGTGCAGTACCTATAAGTAAATGTACTAATGTAGTTTACGCCTGTGTGTGCGCGTGTGTGCGTGCACACATGCTTGCGTGCATTGCGTGTGTGTGTGTGTGCGTGCGTGCCATCTTCATAAAGATAACGGGGCCGTGGTGTATGCTGAGTGTCTCTGTCACGGTGCCCAGGGGGACAGCTCTGTCACGGTGCCCAGGGAGACAGCTCTGTCGGTGCCCAGGGGGACAGCTCTGTCACGGTGCCCAGGGGGACAGCTCTGTCACGGTGCCCAGGGGGACAGCTCTGTCACGGTGCCCAGGGGGACAGCTCTGTCATGGTGCCCACAGGGAGACAGCTCTGTCACGGTGCCCAGGGGGACAGCTCTGTCACGGTGCCCACAGGGAGACAGCTCTGTCACGGTGCCCAGGGGGACAGCTCTGTCACGGTGCCCAGGGGGACAGCTCTGTCACGGTGCCCAGGGGGACAGCTCTGTCATGGTGCCCACAGGGAGACAGCTCTGTCACGGTGCCCAGGGGGACAGCTCTGTCACGGTGCCCAGGGAGACAGCTCTGTCACGGTGCCCAGGGGGACAGCTCTGTCACGGTGCCCAGGGAGACAGCTCTGTCACGGTGCCCAGGGGGACAGCTCTGTCACGGTGCCCAGGGGGACAGCTCTGTCACGGTGCCCAGGGGGACAGCTCTGTCACGGTGCCCACAGGGAGACAGCTCTGTCACGGTGCCCACAGGGAGACAGCTCTGTCACGGTGCCCACAGGGAGACAGCTCTGTCACGGTGCCCAGGGGGACAGCTCTGTCACGGTGCCCACAGGGAGACAGCTCTGTCACGGTGCCCAGGGAGACAGCTCTGTCACGGTGCCCAGGGAGACAGCTCTGTCACGGTGCCCAGGGAGACAGCTCTGTCACGGTGCCCACAGGGAGACAGCTCTGTCACGGTGCCCAGGGAGACAGCTCTGTCACGGTGCCCACAGGGAGACAGCTCTGTCACAGTGCCCAGGGAGACAGCTCTGTCACAGTGCCCACAGGGAGACAGCTCTGTCACGGTGCCCAGGGGGACAGCTCTGTCACGGTGCCCAGGGAGACAGCTGGCGAGGCCCGTCTGCCTTGAGCTTAAGGCAAAACGTCATGCCACCCGTTAACCCCCGGGGGCACCAGTGAGCTTTCAATAAGTAGGCCATGCTGTAAAACCAGTGTTTTTTTCAACCAGTGGTCCTTGAGAGGGTTCCAACTTCCAGGTGGTCCCCAGCTAAATGATGGAGAGTTGGTAACCAAATGGACCTTTTACTCTTGTGTGACATGAAACCAAATGGATCTATTGGTAGTAGATATCAGTACAGCACCATTTGAAATTTGCACTATATGGTCAGAAAAAGAATGTAGTCTGTGTGTTTGACTATAGGGTTTGACTGGATTGCTGGATTACTACAATAGCCATAATGCTTTGGTGCACTCACCTTGTGGAGAGAGGGGAGGGCTGTCTTACTGAGACAAAATGTAGTCCAGGAAGGAAGGGAGACCAGATGCTAGATGTCTGGCACTTTGAAATACAAAAATATCTAATAAAAAAAAGGAAAAGTGTTTCTTGTCTCCCAGATCTGGTTTCAAAAGGGGTGAAGTTAACCACTGTAATCATACATAATACAAGCTGCGTCACTTGGAAACTTGGAACTTGTGCACAAAACTTTGAACCAAACTTTTATTTTACTCAAATCTTTGCTTCTGGAGGTCCCTGGCACAGATGTGGATGTCTGCAGGCCATCCTAATACATGGAAACTGGGAAACAGTGGTCTAAAACCATACATCAATATAATATAGGGAAACTGGGAAAAAGTGGACTCTAAACCATACCAATATAATAGGGCTACTGTGCAACGCTCCGTTCTCCACAAACATTGTTCCCCCACTTTACTTTTCTCTTTGCTGACAATCCTGTCCGTCGCCATTTATTTTGTATTTTTCTTCTTTTTTTTCCTCACAAACATATAATTCACCACAGCGACATCACTCCACCACCGTGTAAATCCAATGCCGAGCTCTGAGTACCCACAGTCTCTCTCTCTCTCTCACCATGGTGGAATCTCCATTGTAATTGCCAGAGCGAGTGACAGAGGGTGTCTGTCAGATAGAACGCATGCACGCACACACACACACACACACACACGCGCGAGACACACACACACACACACACACACACACACACACACACACACACACACACACACACACACACACACACACACACACACACATGGTGCATGGCTGCAGGGAAGACAGTGAGTGAGCTGTCCATTTCCCGTCTCTCTCTCTCTCTCTCTCCACCTCTCTCTCCTGTTATTCCCTATGCTCCCTGAGCTGTCCTCCTCCTCCTCCCCCTCCTCCTCCTCTCCCTCCTCTTCCTCCTCCTCCTCTTCCCCCTCCTCTTCCTCCTCCTCTTCCCCCTCCTCCTCCTCTTCCCCTCCTCTTCCTCCTCCTTCTCCTCCTCCCCCTCCTCCTCCCCCTCCTCCTCTTCCCCTCCTCCTCCTTCTCCTCCCCCTCCTCCTCCTCTTCCCCCTCCTCTTCCTCCTCCTCTTCCCCCTCCTCTTCCTCCTCCTCCTCCCCCTCCTCTTCCTCCTCCTCCTCCCCCTCTTCCCCCTCCTCCTCCTCCTCCTCCCCCTCCTCTTCCTCCTCCTCCTCCCCCTCCTCCTCTTCCTCCTCCCCCTCCTCTTCCTCCTCCTCCTCCCCCTCCTCTTCCTCCTCCTCCTCCCCCTCCTCTTCCTCCTCCTCCTCCCCCTCCTCTTCCTCCTCCTCCTCCCCCTCCTCCTCCTCCTCCCCCTCCCCCTCCTCCTCCTCCTCCCCCTCCTCCTCCCCCTCCTCCTCCTCCTCCCCCTCCTCTTCCCCCTCCTCCTCCTCCTCCTCTCCCTCCTCCTCCTCCTCCTCCTCCTCCTCCTCCCCTCATGTACATCCCAGTCTGTGTCAGAAGGAGCAACATGTATGTCAGCTACAGGGTTGTCGACTGTCCCTTCATTTGGAAACTAAAAGACCTGTCCCTTATTGAACTGATAAGGAAGGGACAGCATTCTTTGGGGGGTGGGAATCAATGACTGACACACATCTTACAAACTGTTCAAACAGCTCATAAATGATACATAATATGTACTAATACAGTATCACAAATAGCCGACGTTATATAGTTATTGACACAAACGTGTAAAACATTGGGTCCAAACAATAGTCGAAAACACCATGAATAAAAACGTTGTGTTGTATATTATACACACAACGCAAACCCCCTTTACAACAGGAGCTTTCTATTGCTCGGACCAAAAGTGACAGGCAGACATGTATAGCATGTCCATATTTCACTCTGATATCTTGTGTGAGGGGAGTCAGGGACACATCAGTATGTGCTGTTCGTTTTGTATACTCTGGCGACTGGCGTCTGCTAAATGCCTAAATTGTAAATGGTAAATTGTATACCATGCAGTCTCACATTGACAAATACGCTGCTCAGGTGGTACGCGTCTGCTATTTTGAAATTGAAAGTTACAACTACAGCGTCGCACAGGAAGCATCAAAAGCACAGATCCGCGAGCTCGGAAACACGGCTCAAAGTGACGCGTTTCAAGCTTGCCGGTCTTTTGTCATCTTTGAATGTGAATCCTGAACAGTGAGAATTCTTGAAACACAAGATGTGCCGTTTCAGAACTTCACACGTCATGCCTTTGACAAGACGGCGGATTGTCAGTGAATTGTCAGAACATTGCCAGTGAGAAAGTAGGGCATTGTAAAGTTGTTCTGTAAACGCTATCGTGTCAAAAAGGGACACATGTTTTCAGCAACACGACAAGAGAAGAATGATCAAGGCCTAACAGTGAAAAGAACACTGCTGTCGGGAGGAAACCACCTAACTCCATTTTTGAGGTTTTTGATTTTCTTTTGCATAAATCTGTGCTGCTGAACAACCTTTACGTCTGTGTGTTGGTTCAAAAAAGATATTTAACCAATGAAAAGTGTAGTAAAAAGTGCTTGGGACTAAAGCTCTTAACTCCATTGGACCCTCAAACTGTCTGCTAAATAAAACAGCTAACTCCACCACCTCTCCCCCTCTCATGGAAGTAATTGACAATATATATAAAGTCGCAAAACACTAACTTTGAGGAGTCAGTATTGCTTTGTGTTTGAAAAAAAAAACAATAAGGTTTTCTTCATTGCCTGAAAAATCAACATTTTGGAGTTTAATCTTCCCCGACAGCAGAGATATTTCCAGTAAGAAAATGCAGTATAAAAGTACACAGGACAGCCTGAAGTGTCCATGGAACGGCACATCTCTGTATATACA